>NC_056449.1:34646213-34646826 GCF_018296145.1 Oncorhynchus tshawytscha
CTGACAAGCACTGTCAACTGTGGAACCTTATATAGAAAGGTGTGTGCCTTTCCAAATCATGTCCAATCAATTGAATTTACCACAGGTGGACTCCAATCTAGTTCTATAAACATCTCAAGGATGATCAAAGGAAACAAGATGTGCCTGAGCTCAATTTCTAGTCTCATAACAAAGGGTCTGAATACTTACAGTACCAGTCAACAGTTTGGACACACCTACCCATTCAAGGGTTTTTCTTTATTTTTACTGTTTTTTAGAATGATAATGAAGATAGCAACACCACAAAATAACTGTCACTTCCGTTGTAAGGAGGAAACCAAGGCGCAGTGTTGTATGTGTACATTCCTCTTTATTTTAGAATGAACACTGAACAAACGAGCAAAATAACAAAATGACCGAACGAAACGTGAAGCGATACAACTATTGCAGACAGGCAACTATATATAGACAAGAACCCACAAAATACCCAAGGGAATATTGCTTCCTAAATATGGTCCCTAATCAGAGACAACGATAAACAGCTGCCTCTGATTGGGAACCAATTCAGGCCACCATAGACATATAAATACCTAGACTTACAAAAACTCTAGGTATACAAAAAACCCTAGACAAT
>NC_056449.1:34646926-34683140 GCF_018296145.1 Oncorhynchus tshawytscha
TAATAAAATCTCCCCCCCAAAAACATGACTGGGTCAAGGAGAAGACAAGAGACTAGATAGTTATCAGGTCAAGGAGAAGACAAGAGACTAGGTAGTTATCAGGTCAAGGAGAAGACAAGAGACTAGACAGTTATCAGGTCAAGGAGAAGACAAGAGACTAGATAGTTACCAGTCACTCACCAGAAGATGTGCCAGTAGTGTAATTAGAGATATGACACTAAACACCTTGGCCAGTGTCTTATTGACCATCTGACTCTAGTGCATCACCATGGCCAGTTTCTTATTGACTGTCTGACTCTATGGCATCATCATGGCCAGTTTCTCATTGAATGCCTGACTCTAGTGCATCACCATGGCCAGTTTCTTATTGACAGTCTGACTCTAGTGCATCACCATCGCCAGTTTCTTATTGACTGTCTGACTCTAGTGCATCACCATCGCCAGTTTCTTATTGACTGTCTGACTCTAGTGCATCACCATGGCCAGTTTCTTATCGACAGTCTGACTCTAGTGCATCACCTTGCATCACCTGGCCAGTTTCTTATTGACTGTCTGACTCTAGTGCATCACCATGGCCAGTTTCTCATTGACTGCCTGAATCTAGTGCATCACCATGGCCAGTTTCTTATTGACAGTCTGACTCTAGTGCATCACCATCGCCAGTTTCTTATTGACTGTCTGACTCTAGTGCATCACCTTGGCCAGTTTCTTATTGACTGTCTGACTCTAGTGCATCACCTTGGCCAGTTTCTTATTGACTGTCTGACTCTAGTGCATCACCTTGGCCAGTTTCTTATTGACTGTCTGACTCTAGTGCATCACCTTGGCCAGTTTCTTATTGACAGTCTGACTCTAGTGCATCACCTTGGCCAGTTTCTTATTGACCGTCTGACTCTAGTGCATCACCTTGGCCAGTTTCTTATTGACTGTCTGACTCTAGTGCATCACCTTGGCCAGTTTCTTATTGACTGTCTGACTCTAGTGCATCACCTTGGCCAGTTTCTTATTGACCGTCTGACTCTAGTGCATCACCTTGGCCAGTTTCTTATTGACTGTCTGACTCTAGTGCATCACCTTGGCCAGTTTCTTATTGACCGTCTGACTCTAGTGCATCACCTTGGCCAGTTTCTTATTGACCGTCTGACTCTAGTGCATCACCTTGGCCAGTTTCTTATTGACCGTCTGACTCTAGTGCATCACCTTGGCCAGTTTCTTATTGACCGTCTGACTCTAGTGCATCACCTTGGTGCTCCTGAAGATTGTATGAAGCACATGATCGTAGAAATACAGGTTCAACAGCAGGAACACTACGATCTTGGATGGACGGACGGACGGACGGACGGGGGACGGACGGACGGACGGACGGACGGACGGACGGACGGACGGCATCACCTTGGTGCAGACAGACAGACAGACAGGTTCACAGACAGACAGACAGACAGACAGACAGACAGACAGACAGACAGACAGACAGACAAAAAAAAACAGTCCCAATGCAAAAAACGTATCTTTAGCTTAAACTGACGGATTGTTATCGGGATGTTTTTACTATGCTGATTAAGGGGCGTGGACATCGACTATAGGGGGTTTTAATACAGTGTGCAACAGGGGATTTTCTCCATGTTAAGCTTTTCATTGCTACATCCCTTTCCCAAGAGTAGTGTCATTTACATAAACCTTACAGTTCATACTTGCCGTCAATCATTATTTAAAATGTTTTCCCCAAAACAGATCACTAATCAACTCAAGGACTGAACACATCCTCAACACGGTAGAAAATTAGCCTGCGATTTCTCTCTCTCTCTATGTAAGGGCTTTATTGGCGTAGGAAATGTTATGTTAACTTTGCCAAGCAAGTGAAGTAGATAATGAACAAAAATGTCCCTGAAACATTACACTCACAGATGTTCCAAAAGAATAAAGACATTTCAAATGTCACATACAGTGTTGTAATGATGTGCAAAAGGGAAAATAAATAAGCATAAATGGGTTGTATTTGCAATAATGTTTGTTCTTCACTGGTTGCCCTTTTCTTGTGGCAACAGGTCAGAATCTTGGTGCTGTGGTATTTCACCCAATAGGGAGTTAATCAAAATTGGATTTGTTTTAAAATGAATTGTGAGTCTGTGTAATCTGAGGGAGGTACTGTATGTGTCTCTAATGTGGTCATACATTTAGTGCAGTTCAGTTTCCACCTCATGTTCTGGTCAGTGTGCACATAGCCCGTCTTCTCTTGAGAGCCAGGTCTGCCTACGGCGACATTTCACTGTGTACTCTCTGTTTAGATCCAAATATCATTCTAGTTTGCTCAGTTTTTTGGCAAATTCTTTCCAATGTGTCAAGTTTGTGAACCGAGCTCCAGGGCCAGCTTCCTTAGGGGATTGTTCTTCAGGGTTTGTATTATGTCCTGTAGTTCATTCAATGTAATTGAGGAATCCAGTGGGTTCTGGCAGTCTGTAATAGTTGATTCTAAGATGTATATTTGATCATGTATATGTTGTTGCTGATCTTTGTTACAGAGCCAAAACGATTGGAGAAGTGGTTTATCCATACATCTCTGTTTGGATATCGTGTTGTTGTTTGTTTAGAGTAATCCAATGTTCCCAGAAGTGGTTTGATTCTATGGATTCTTCTTATTTCTGTATCGTTTTAGTGATTCACCATAGTGAAGGTGAAGACTCAGGTTTTCTGGGTCTCTGTTTTTGGTTGGATAGGTTTCTCAATTTCTTTCTTAGGGTTTTGCATTCTTCATCAAACCATTTGTCATTGTTTTTCATTTTCTTCAGTTGTCTGCTTAACATTATAGATTTGATAGGGAAGCTGAAAGGTCAAATATACTGTTTAGGTTTCTACTGCTAAGTTAAACCTTCACTATTACAGTGAAACATTTTGTCCAGGAAGTTCCAGTACAAGACAACACACACTTCCAGGGAATAGACAGTGTGAGCATTTCCATTGACCGTGTCCTCCATCGTAACAGGATGCGAATGAAACAAGAATACAGAGTACCTTTTGAGCGCAATTCACCAAGGGTGAAAGAACTGCGAGCTCAGTATGTGCAAGTAAGTGTACATTCAGAAACATTTACTGTAATCCAGATTGTCTACAGTACTAACACATACTATGTGAATGACATTACTCTTCAGTACATACAATGTATGTGAATCAGAAGCCTAATTGTACTCTACAGTATAGCACTGTCTCTGTACGACTTACAAAATCCTACATACAGTATATTGTATTTCTACACAGACAATATTTGACTTGGAATCCTTGGACAGACCTCCTGAGTTCATCTTTGTCAATGAAGCAGGCTTCAATCTTACAAAGAGGAGAAGGAGAGGCCGAAACATGATTGGACAGCGGGTCATTGTTGAAGTCCCTGGTCAACGAGGTGGCAATGTCACAATCTGTGCTGCTATCAGCAACCATGGTGTTCTACATCACCGTGTTACACTCTGGCCATATAACACCCAGCACCTTCTAAGATTTATTGCCAATCTAAGAGATATTTTATTTGAGCAGCAGGTTCAAGAGCAGCAGGGTCAAGAGCTAAATGAGAATCCCATTCCCACCTATGTGATAGTGTGGGACAATGGCACTTTCCACCGAGCTGCTCAGGTAAGGGAATGGTTTAACATCAATGGGCAGTTTATGAACTTGTACCTCCCTCCATACTCACCTTTCCTGAATCCGATTGAGGAGTTTTCTCCTCTTGGAGATGGAAAGTGTATGATAGACAACCCTACACCAGAGTAAATCTGCTGCAAGCCATGGATTTAGCCTGTGGTGATATAGGTGAGGAATCATGTCAGGGCTGGATTCGGCACACAAGAGGCTTCTTCCCCCGTTGCCTCAGGAGGGACAATATTGCTTGTGATGTCGACAAAGTGCTCTGGCCTGACCCAGCCACATGTTTACTCCTTTGATTTTTGTCCCTTTTAGCATTGTATACTGTAGTACAGTGCATTGTAGGCTGTATACTGTACAATGGACAAATTGTATGGCCCTGAACATTGTGCTTTCCATTTATTAACAGTACAGACTGCTCAATAGATTTTGACTGGTTGCAGGTTCATATCAACAAAGAACAAGAATTACAATATCACAGAGACAAAGGACAAGTTTGTGAGATGCAGGGTACAGTACTGTAAAAAATAGGGGTACAAGGAGGAGGAAGAACAAAAAACAAAATAGCAAAGAGCAAAGCAGAGTAGTAATTTCTGATCAATTTTGTTCATCAAAAGACAATGACGGAAAAATATGAATATTTTCTTAGATTAAAAATGTACTTCTCCCTGAGAATTGTATGTTTGGTACAAAGTGTTTTCTATTTTTCGGTGTATTGTTTACTGACTGCTTGAGAGTGTATATCATTTTGATCACTTTGTTTATGATTTGAGAGCAGTGTTTGTTTTTGAACACAGGTAAAACTGTTTTGAGGCGAATGTTTCATTTTGCGAGAGGAGTCAGAGGTTATGTAAATACTGCTTGAAGATGAGGTTGTGTGTTTAATGTTTTCAGGAAATGGAGCAAGGTTTCAGAAATTGTGTTTTAGCAATTGAGAAAAACTGTAAATAGCTAACTACTCTGACATCACCAACCTGACAAGCAGGAAATGGCCCTGTGGTTCAGTTAGCATAATTTCCACTTTGAGTGGATGATTTAAATGTATGATCTACCTTAATTTAACTAGGCAAGTCATTTAAGAACAAATTCTTATTTACAAGGATGGCCTACACCAGCCAAACCCAGATGACTCTGGGCCAATTGTGCTCCACCCTATGAGACTCCCAGTCAAGGTTGTGATACAGCTGTGATACAGCCAGGAATCAAACCAGGGTGTATATAGTGATGCCTCTAGCACTGAGATGCAGTACCTTAGACCACTGCGCCACTCGGGAGCATTGAAAGATAGCATGATAGGATGGTTTGATCTGTGCATGTTTAGTCTTAAAAAAAAAAAATGTTATACCTCTTTGCAGCGATGAGGGTGTCTAAGTCACTGCTCATTTGGCAGCACACACACACATGCACACACACACACATGCACACACACACACATACACACATGCACACACACACACACACACACACATGAACACACACACATGAACACACACACACATGAACACACACGCACATGCACACACACATGCACACACACACACATGAACACACACACATGCACACACACATGCACACACACACATGAACACACACAGACATGCACACACACATGAACACACACAGACATGCACACACACACGCACACATGCACACACACACACATGAACACACACACACATGCACACACACACACATGCACACACACACACAGGCACACACACATGCACACACACACACATGCACACACACACATGCACACACACACACACATGCACACACACACATGAACACACACACACATGAACACACACACACATGAACACACATACACATGCACACACACACACGAACACACACACACATGCACACACACACACATGCACACACACACACACACACACATGCACTGCACACGCACACACACATGCACATTCACATGCACACACACACATGCACACACACACACATGCACACACACACACACATGCACAACACATGCACATGGAACCACCCCCACTCCTCCAACACAGGAAAAAGCTTTTCTGTTAGATTTGTTTTTACATTCTTAATCACACTGGAGGCCAAAATGATGTTTCTCTCTCCATTTGACGGGGGACATGTAGTAAGTATTTCGCTGACACTTGAGATTCAAGCAGACTGTCTGGTAATTAAATACCAGGGTTTCCAATAATGGAACCCGATTCCCTATGGGCCTCAGTCAAAAGTAGTGCACCCTATTCCCTATGGGCCTCAGTCAAAAGTAGTGCACCCTATTCCCTATGGGCCTCAGTCAAAAGTAGTGCACCCGATTCCCTATGGGCCTCAGTCAAAAGTAGTGCACCCTATTCCCTATGGGCCTCAGTCAAAAGTAGTGCACCCTATTCCCTATGGGCCTCAGTCAAAAGTTGTGCACCCGATTCCCTATGGGCCTCAGTCAAAAGTAGTGCACCCTATTCCCTATGGGCCTCAGTCAACAGTAGTGCACCCTATTCCCTATGGGCCTCAGTCAAAAGTAGTGCACCCTATTCCCTATGGGCCTCAGTCAAAAGTAATGCACCCTATTCCCTATGGGCCTCAGTCAAAAGTAGTGCACCCGATTCCCTATGGGCCTCAGTCAAAAGTAGTGCACCCTATTCCCTATGGGCCTCAGTCAAAAGTAATGCACCCTATTCCCTATGGGCCTCAGTCAAAAGTAGTGCACCCTATTCTCTATGGGCCTCAGTCAAAAGTAGTGCACTGTATAGGGAATAGGGTGCCATTCCCTAAATCAAATCAAATTTAATGGGTAATATACACACGGTTAGCAGATGGTAATATGAGCGTAGCAAAATGCTTGTGCTTCTAGTTCTGACAGTGCAGCAATATCTAACAAGTAATGTAACAAATCTACAACAACTACCTATTACACACAAATCTAAGTAAAGGGATGAAATAAGAATATGTACATATAAATATATGGATGAGTGATGATCGAGCGGCATAGGCAAGATTGTATAGAATACAGTATATACGTATGAGATGAGTAATGCAAGATATGTAAACATTATTCAATTAAAGTGACGAGTGATCCATTTCTTAAAGTGGCCAATGATTTCGAGTCAGTATGTAGGCAGCAGCCTCTCTGTGTCAGTGATGGCTGTTTCACAGCCTGATGGCCTTGAGACTGAAAAACAGCTTCTCTCGGTCCCAGTTTTGATGCACCTGTACTGACCTCGCCTTCTGGATGATAACGGGGTGAACAGGCAGTGGTTCGGGTGGTTGTTGTCCTTGATGATCTTTTGGTCTTCCTGTGACATCGGATGCTGTAGGTGTACTGGAGGGCAAGTAGTCTGCTCCCGGTCTCACCCTCTGGAGAGTCTTGCGGTTGAGGGTGTTGCAGTTGCCGTACCAGGCGGTGATACAGCCGGACAGGACGCTGTCCATTGTGCATCTGTAAATGTTTGTGAGGGTTTTAGGGCCAAGCCAAATTTCTTCAGCCTCCTGAGGTTGAAGAGGCGCTGCTTCGCCTTCTTCACCACACTGTCTGTGGGGGTGGACCATTTCAGTTTGTCTGTGATGTGTACGCAGAGGAACTTAAAACTTTACACCTTCTCCACTGCTGTCCCGTCGATGTGGATAGGGGTGGTGCTCCCTCTGCTGTTTCCTGAAGTCCACGATCATCTCCTTTGTTTTGTTGACATTGAGTGAGAGGTTGTTTTCCTGACACCACACTCCAAAATCTCTCACCTCCTCCCTGTAGGCTGTCTTGTTGTTGTTGGTAATCAAGCCAACTACTGTTGTGTCATCTGCAAACTTGATGATTGAGTTGGAGGTGTGCATGGCCACGCAGTCATGGGTGAACAGGGAGTACAGGATGGGGCTGAGCACGCACCCTTGTGGTGTCCCAGTGTGGAGGATCAGCGATTCTGAGATGTTTTTCCTACCTTCACCTCCTGGGGCGGCCCGTCAGGAAGTCCAGGACCCAGTTACACAGGGAGGGTTGAGACCCAGGGCCTCAAGCTTATTGATGAACTTGAAGGGTACTATGGTGTTGAATGCCGAGCAGTAGTCTATGAGCAGCATTCTTACGTAGGTATTCCTCTTGTCCAGATGGGATAGGGCAGTGTGCAGTGTGATGTCAATTGCATCATCTGTTGACCTATTGGGGAGGTATGTAAATTGAAGTGGGTCTAGGGTGGCAGGTAAGGTGGAGGTGATATCATTCTTGACTGGTCTTTCAAAGCACTTCTTGATGACAGAAGTGAGTGCTACGGGGCGATAGTCATTTCGTTACGTTATCCTTGCCATCTTGGGTACAGGCCATCTTGAAGCATGTGGGGACAGCAGACTGGGAAAGGGAGAGATTGAATATGTCCGTAAATACACCAACCCACTGGTCTGTGCATGCTCTGAGGATGTGGCTAGGGATGCCCTCTGGGCTGGCAGCCTTGCAAGGGTTTACACGTTTAAATGTCTTACTCACATCGGCCATGGAGAGGGGGGACCCGCCGTCCTTGGTAGCGGGCCGCGTTGGTGGCACTGTATTATCCTCAAAGCGGGCAAAGAAGGTGTTTAGTTTGTCTGGAAGCAAGATGTCGGTGTCCGTGATGTGGTTGGTTTTGCAGTCCCTAATTGCCTGTAGACCCTGCCACATACGTCTCGTGTCTGAGCCGTTGCTATGCTATGCGACTCCGATATGTCCCTATACTGACATTTCATTTGTTTGATTGCCTTGCGGAGGGAATAACTACACTGTTTAGATTTGGCCATATTCCCAGTCATCTTTCCCTGGTTAAATGCAATGCTTTGCGCTTTCAGTTTTACGCGAATGCCGCCATCTATCCACGGTTTCTGGTTAGGGTAGGTTTTAATAGTCACCGTGTGTAAACACCTCCAATGTACTTACTTGTAAACTCACTCACCGAATCTGCGTATAAATCAATGTTAATCTCTGAGGTTGCCCGGAACATTTCCCAGTCCGCGTGATCAAAAAAACTTTGTTAAAATCCCCAGCTACAATAAATGCAGCCTCAGGATATATGGTTTCCAGTTTGCAATAGAGCCCATTGAAGTTGCTTGAGGGCAGTCGTGGTATCAGCTTGAGGAGGGATGTACCACGGCTGTGATAATGACCGACAAGAATTCTCTTGGGAGATAATATGGTTTGATTTGTAAGGAATTCTAGGTCAAGTGAACAAAAGGACATGTTCCTGTATGTTGTTACTGTCATGATATTGGCCTGTTGGTGAGGTTTATGACTCCCATAAATACCTTTCCCCCTTTCCTCTCTCTCTACTCTACAGAGTGACTCTTGGAAATCCCTTTGTTAATGAGAAATCCCTTTGTTAGAGAGAGTCTGGTAACATCAAAAGGGTGGTGAACAGAACCATATTTCAGTAATCCAACCAGTTGAAAATATCCGTTGGTACTTATTAAAGAATATGATGTCAGATCAGTTGTCGTCTGAGACATTATTTTGTAAATTTATTTTCACCTTTATTTAACCATGTAGGCAAGTCAATAATACAGTAGAAAAATAAGTCTATATACGATTTGAGCAAATTAGGTGAGATAAGGGAGGTAAAGGCAAAAAAAAGGACATGGTGGCGAAGTAAATACAATATAGCAAGTAAAACACTGGAATGGTAGATTTGCAGTGGAAGAATGTGCAAAGTAGAAATAGAAAAAATGGGGTGCAAAGGAGCTAAATAAATACATACAGTAGGGGAAGAGGTAGTTGTTTGGGCTAAATTATAGATGGGCTATGTACAGGTGCAGTAATCTGTGAGCTGCTCTGACAGCTGGTGCTTAAAGCTAGTGAGGGAGATAAGTGTTTCCAGTTTCAGAGATTTTTGTAGTTTGTGCCAGTCATTGGCAGCAGAGAACTGGAAGGAGAGGCGGCCAAAGGAAGAATTGTTTTGGGGGTGACCAGAGAGATATATCTGCTGGAGCGCGTGCTACAGGTGGGTGATGCTATGGTGACCAGCGGGCTGAGATAAGGGGGTCTTTACCTAGCAGGGTCTTGTATATGACCTGGAGCCAGTGGGTTTAGCGACGAGTATGAAGTGAGGACCAGCCAATGAGAGTTTACAGGTCGCAGTGGTGGGCAGTATATGGGGCTTTGGTGACAAAACAGATGACACTGTGATAGACTGCATCCAATTTATTGAGTAGGGTATTGGAGGCTAATTTGTAAATGACATCGACGAAGTCGAGGATTGGTAGGATGGTCAGTTTTATGAGGGTATGTTTGGCAGCATGAGTGAAGGATGCTTTGTTGCGAAATAGGCAGCCAATTCTAGATTTAACTTTGGATTGGAGATGTTTGATGAGTCTGGAAGGAGAGTTTACAGTCTAACCAGACACCTGGGGATGTGTAGTTGTCCACAAGTCAGAACCGTCCAGAGTAGTGATGCTGGACGGGCAGGCAGGTGCAGGCAGCGATCGGTTGAATAGCATGCATTTAGTTTTACTTGAATTCAAGAGCAGTTGGAGGCCACGGAAGGAGAGTTGTATGGCATTGAAGCTTGTCTAGAGGGTTGTTCAAACCTGTTATGGATGGGGGGAGTTCCCCCAGCTGAAAAGGTGGTGCGGGGAATTAAAAATATTAAAAAATATTCTTTAGAAATATTTAACTTTCACACATTAACAAGTCCAATACAGCAAATAAAAGATAAACATCTTGTTAATCTACCCATCATGTCCAATTTTTAAATTGTTTTACAGCGAAAACACAACATATATTTATGTGAGACCACCACCAAATCAACAAAAAAAACACAGCCATTTTCCCCAGCCAAAGATAGGAGTCATAAAAGCAGAATTAGAGATAAAATGAATCACTAACCTTTGATAATCTTCATCAGATGACACTCATATGACATGTTACACAATACATTTATGTTTTATTCGATAATATGCATATTTATATCCACAAATCTCGGTTTACATTGACGCCATGTTCACAAATGCCTCCAAAATATCCGGAGTAATTACAGAGAGCTACGCCAGATAACAGAAATACTCATCATAAACTTTGATGAAAGATACATGTTCTACATATAATTAAATATACACTGGTTCTTAATGCAATCGCTGTGTCAGATTTTTTTTAAACGTTACGAAAAAAAGCCTACCATGCAATAATCTGAGACGGC
The DNA here is from genome assembly GCF_018296145.1 of Oncorhynchus tshawytscha. Taxonomy (NCBI): domain Eukaryota; kingdom Metazoa; phylum Chordata; class Actinopteri; order Salmoniformes; family Salmonidae; genus Oncorhynchus; species Oncorhynchus tshawytscha. The sequence continues at coordinate 34,657,693 of NC_056449.1, forward strand.
GCTCAGACGTAAATATATTTTTCCGCCATGTTGGAGTCAACAGAAATTCGAAATTACATCATAAATATTCTCTTACCTTTGATGATCTTTCATCAGAATGCAGTGCAAGGAGTCCTAGTTCCACAATAAATTGTTGTTTTGTTCCATAATGTCCAATACTAGTGTCAATTAGCTGCATTTGCTAGCACTTTCAGCTCACGTGCCCAAAAAGTTCCAGGAGAACTCGGACGAAAACTTCAAAAAAGATATATTCCAGGTCGAATAAACTTGTCAAACTAAGTAGAGAATCAATCTTCAGGATGTTATTTTCATATATATCCAATAACGTTCCAACCGGAACACACGTTTTCATCTGCAGCCAAATGGAACGAAGGTGATATTAACAGACGAACCCGCAACAGGGAAATTGCATTCTGCCAGGACAGTGACTCATTCCCCTCCCATTCGGTCAAAGTTCACACCAGAGGCTCCATTCCACGTTCTACTGAATGAGGACATCCAGTGGGAGGCGTAGAAAGTGCTAACAGATCCATATCTTATTTGGAAGTGAAGAGGCGATGACTTAAAATTAGACCCGCATTCAGAATTTCACTTCCCGTTTGGAAGATTGCCTGCCCTATGAGTTCTGTTATACTCACAGACATAATTCAAACAGTTTTAGAAACTTCAGAGTGTTTTCTATCCAATAGTAATAATAATATGCATATATTAGCAATCTAGGACAGAGTAGGATGCAGTTCACTATGGGCACACAATTCGTCCAAAGTGAAAATACTGCCCCTATCCCCAACACAGTGTCCAAAGAAGGGCCAGAAGTATACAGAATGGTGTTGTCTGCATAGAGGTGGATCAGAGACTCACCAGCAGCAAGAGAGACATCATTGATGTATACAGAGAAGAGAGTCGGCCCAAGAATTGGACCCTGTGGCACCCCATAGAGACTCCCAGAGGACAGGACGTCAGGCCCTCGGATTTCGGTCAGCGAAATACTGTCAGCGAAATAGCAGTAAAACCTTGAAATCAGCCCTTGCCTTGACAGGAAGCCAGTGTAGGGAGGCTAGCAATGGAGTAATATGATCAAATGTTTTGGTTCTAGTCAGTATTCTAGCAGCCGTATTTAGCACTAACCTTAGTTTATTTAGTGCTTTATCCAGGTAGCCGGAAAGTAGAGCATTGCAGTAGTCTAACCTAGAAGTAACAAGAGCATGGATTAATTTTTCTGTATCATTTTTGGACAGAAAGTTAGATTTTGCAATGTTGCGTAGATGGAAAAAAAGCTGTCCTTGAAACAGTCTTGATATGTTTGTCAAAAGAGAGATCAGGGTCCAGAGTAACGCCGAGGTCATTCACAGTTTTATTTGAGACGACTGTACAACCATTAACATTAATTGTCAGATTCAACAGAAGATCTCTTTGTTTCTTGGGACCTAGAACAAGCATCTCTGTTTTGTCCAAGTTTAAAAGTAGAAAGTTTACAGCCATTGACTTCCTTATGTCTGAAACACAGGCTTCTAGCGAGGGCAATTTTGGGGCTTCACCATGTTTCATTGAAATGTACAGCTGTGTGTCATCTGCATAGTGGTGAAAGTTAACATTATGCTTTTGAATGACATCCCCAAGAGGTAAAATATATAGTGAAAACAATAGTGGTCCTAAAACAGAACCTTGAGGAACACCGAAATTTACAGTTGATTTGTCAGAGGACAAACCATTCACAGAGACAAACTGATATCTTTCCGACAGATGAGATCTAAACCAGGCCAGAACTTGTCCGTGTAGACCAATTTGGGTTTCCAATCTCTCCAAAAGAATGTGGTGATCGATGGTATCAAAAGCAGCACTAAGGTCTAGGAGCACGAGGACAGATGCAGAGCCTCGGTCTGATGCCATTAAAAGGTAATTAACCACCTTCACAAGTGCAGTCTCAGTGCTATGATGGGGTCTAAAACCAGACTGAAGCATTTCGTATACATTGTTTGTCTTCAGGAAGGCAGTGAGCTGCTGCGCAACAGCCTTTTCAAAATTTTTTGAGGGGAATGGAAGTTTCGATATAGGCCGATAGTTTTTTATATTCTCTGGATCAAGGCTTGGATTTTTCAAGAGAGGCTTTATTACTGCCACTTTTAGTGAGTTTGGTACACATCCGGTGGATAGTGAGCCGTTTATTATGTTCAACATAGGAGGGCCAAGCACAGGAAGCAGCTCTTTCAGTAGTGTAGTTGGAATAGGGTCCAGTATGCAGCTTGAATGTTTAGAGGCCATGATTATTTTCATAATTGTGTCAAGAGATATAGTACTAAAACAATTGAGTGGTCTCTCTTGATCCTAGGTCCTGACAGAGTTGTGTGGACTTTGAAGGAATACGCAGATTTAAAGAGGAGTCCGTAATTTGCTTTCTAACAATCACTCAAAGAAGTTCATTAATTTATTACTGCTGAAGTGAAAGCCATCCTCACTTGGGAATGCTGCTTTTTAGTTAACTTTGCGACAGTATCAAAAATACATTTCGGATTGTTCTTATTTTCATCAATTAAGTTGGAAAAATAGGATAATCGAGCAGCAGTAAAGGCTCTTCGATAGTGCACGGTACTGTCTTTCCAAGCTAGTCGGAAGACTTCCAGTTTGGTGTGGCGCCATTTCCGTTCCAATTTTCTGGAAGCTTGCTTCAGAGCTCGGGTTTTTTCTGTATACCAGGGAGCTAGTTTCTTATGAGAAATGTTTTTAGTTTTTAGGGGTGCAACTGCATCTAAGGTATTGCGCAAGGTTAAATTGAGTTCCTCAGTTAGATGGTCAACTGATTTTTGTCCTCTGACGTCCTTGGGTAGGCAGATGGAGTCTGGAAGGGCATCAAGGAATCTTTGTGTTGTCTGTGAATTTATAGCATGACTTTTGATTCACCTTGGTTGGGGTCTGAGCAGATTATTTGTTGCAATTGCAAACGTAACAAAATGGTGGTCCGATAGTCCAGGATTATGAGGAAAAACATTAAGATCCACAGCATTTATTCCATGGGACAAAACTAGGTCCAGAGTATGACTGTGACAGTGAGTAGGTCCAGAGACATGTTGATGCTTTCGATGATGGCTCCGAAAGCCTTTTGAAGTGGGTCTGTGGACTTTTCCATGTGAATATTAAAGTCACCAAAAATTTGAATATTATCTGCTATGACTACAAGGTCCGATAGGAATTCAGGGAACTCCACGAGGAACGCTGTATATGGCCCAGGAGGCCTGTAAACAGTAGTTATAAAAAGTGATGGAGTAGGCTGCATAAATTTCATGACTAGATCTCAAATGACGAACACGTAAAAATGCTTATTGAAATTCTCAATTATAGTGGATTTATCGTTGGTGACAGAGTTTCCTATACCCAGTGCAGTGGGCAGCTGGGAGGAGGTTCTTATTCTCCATGGACTTTACAGTGTCCCAGAACTTTTTTTGAGTTTGTGTTGCAGGAAGCAAATTTCTGCTTGTAAAAGCTAGCCTTGGCTTTTCTAACTGCCTGTTTATAATGGTTTCTAACTTCCCTGAAAAGTTGCATATCACGGGGCTGTTCGATGCTAATGCAGAACGCCATAGGATGTTTTGTGTTGGTTAAGGGCAGTCACGTCTTGAGAGAACCAAGGGATATATCTGTTCCTGGTTCTGAATTTCTTGAAAGGGGCATGCTTATTTTAAGATGGTAGGGAAGGCATTTAAAAAAAAAAAAAAAAAAAAAAACAGGTATCCTCTATTGACGGGATGAGGTCAGTATCCTTCCAGGATACCCGGGCCAGGTCGAATAGAAAGGCCTGCTCGCTGAAGTGTTTCAGGGAGCTTTTGACAGTGATGAGTGGAGGTCGCTTGACCACTGACCGATTACGGATGCAGGCAATGAGGCTGTTGGTTAGGATGATAACTTTGAGGGTGCCCATGTTTACGGTTTTGGGGTGGTACCTGGTAGGTTCATTGATAATTTGTGTGAGATTGAGGGAAACAAGTTTAGATTGTAGGATGGCTGGGGTGTTAAGCGTGTTCGGTTTAGGTCACCTAGCAGCACGAGCTCTGAAGATAGATGGGGGCAATCAGTTCACAAATGGTGTCCAGAGCACAGCTGGTTTCAGAGGGTGGGCTATAGCAGGCGGCAACGGTGAGAGACTTGTTTTTAGAGAATTGGATTTTTAAAAGTAGAAGTTCAAATTGTTTGGGTACAGACATGGATAGTAGGACAGAACTCTGAAGGCTATCTCTGCAGTAGATTGCAAACCGTCCCCTTTGGCCGTTCTATCTTGTCTGAAAATGTTGTAGTTAGGGATGGAGATTTCAGAATTTTTGGTGGTCTTCTGAAGCCAGGATTCAGACATGGCTAGGACATCTGGGTTGGCAGAGTGTGCTAAAGCAGTGAATAAAACAAACTTAGGGAGGAGACCTCTTATGTTAACATGCATGGAACCAAGGCTATTACGGTTACAGAAGTCATCAAAAGAGAGTGCATGGGGAATAGGAGTGGAGCTAGGCACGGCAGGGCCTGGATTCACCTCTACATCACCAGAGGAACAGAGGAGGAGTAGGATAAGGGTATGGCTAAAAGCTATGAGAATTGGTTGTCTAGGACATCCGGAACAGTGAGTAAAACGAGGTCTCTGGGGGCGATAACATATCTTCAAGGTATAATGTACAGACAAAGGTATGGTAGAATGTGAATACAGTGGAGGTAAACCTAGGCATTGAGTGATGATGAGAGAGATATTGTCTCTAGAAACATCATTGAAACCAGGTGATGTCATCGCATGTGTGGGTGGTGGAACTGAAAGGTTGGATAAGGTAAAATGAACAGGGCTAGAGGCTCTACAGTGAAATAAGCCAAAAAACACTAACCAGAATAGCAATGGACAAGGCATATTGACATTAAGGAGAGACATGCTTAGCCGAGTGATCGTAAGGGTCCAGTGAGTAGTGAGGTTGGTTGGGGTCACGGCGATTCAGACAGCTAGCCGGGTCATGGGTAGCAAGCTGGCAGAGGATGGAGGTCTGTTTTTAGCCACCTCGTGCATTTTTGTCGGTAGATTAGTGGGGTTCCGTGTGGTAGAGGGTACAAATCCAATTGGCAAAATAGATATAGTTATAGTGACCCAAGAAAATTGTCCGATGGACCTATTCAGATAGCAGCCGAAAAGACAGCTAACGATTAGCGGGCCGCAGATGGGCGTTCAGGTAACGTCGCGACGGAGGGGCCAGTTGCATAACTCCTCGGGCAGATTGGTAGTCCAGTCATGAAGGCCCGGTGGGGCTCCGCGTCATTAGTAAAACTGGTCCGGATAGGTGATTGTAGCCCAGGAGTGGCTGATGGAACTTTTCAGCTGGCTAGCTCCGGAATAATTGATGTTTGCTCTGTTCTTAGGAGTTGTTAGGAGTTGTTACTGAGTTGTTACTGTTACTCATATTACTCATATTACTGATGATAGGATGACATAAACTGTATCTTGTAAAGTCTACACATTGTAGTTATCAGATTCACATGGAATTGTTGTGCAATTTAAATGTTTAAATATGAAACTATTTGTGAAAATATTAAATGTAATTTTAGCTTCTAAATTAATTGTTTACATAAAGTAAAGTAAAAACTCACTCAGTGGCCCCGCCCAAGTGAACAGACATTAGTTGTAAACTATGAAACACGCCCTTCTCTTCCTATTACATGGACAACAATTTAACATGGGTGTTCCCGAGGACGTGAGGGCTTCTGTCCAGAAGTTAAAAGGGCTAATATCAACTACAGAAATAAGCCAACCTCAGCGCGAGCTCAAAGTATTGCAACTTGGTATGAACTTTGAACTCTTATTCAATAAAGAAGTGATACCTCCTAGCCGTTGAGTTAGCAGCAGCTGTAAACATGGATTAGGAAAGGATGGACAAAGTACCTGTTCTACCACACGACGACGGTACTAAAACGTATCCACTCTACCACCAGACATTCTTCAGTGGACAAGAGATCCCTGCTGTGCAACCCGGCCTTCCATCTGCGACCAACCTATTGAAATTGCAGCTCAGAGTAAATATTTCTTGCATTTTCCTTTTCCAAATGGGCGGTTATTTAGAATGCATAAGATTCTGTATTTACGTAAGCATAGCTTCACAAGGTCCGATCAGAGACCCAAAACTTTTGTTCCTCGGTCTTCCTGCGCTTTCATTCAAACCCCAACCCACTTTCTTTGTGTAACCAGCCATCATATTGGTTCCGTCCACCAGGGATGTTTTTCTTGAATGACATAATTAGTAATCATTGTATGATCCATCCTGTGTATATGTAATTTTGTGTGATTATTTAGGTATTTAGTAAATAAATAATTAAACCCAATTTTGTAATGCTGATTCAACTTGTTAGCCAGGGCTCGTGCAGACCAAGAATTTACAACTTTCAGATGAGACTGAATTAAGGTGACAATTAATATTGACTGCTATTGATGTAAAAGATGACCAGGTCTTTAAGAGTTTATTCGGAAGATAACAGCTCTATAAACATTCTTTCGTGGTGCCCCGACTTTCTAGTTTATTACATTTACATGATTAGTTTAATCAGGTAATATTAATTACAGAAAAATGATTTTATAAAATAGCTTGTCATATCACTTAATCCGGCATAGCAAAGACACGACATTACGATTACACCATGAGTCGTTAATCATGAAGCATACACCCCCACCATTCCTCTTCCCAGAGAGATGTTTATTTATGTCGGCGTGACATAAAAATAATCCCAGTGGCTGTACCGACTCTGACAACATATTCCGAGAGAGGCATGTTTCCGTGAAACAGAGAATTTTACAATCCCAGATGTCTGGAAAGCAACCCTTGCCTTAATTTCGTCTACTTGTTATCTAAAGACTGGACATTGGCGATTAATATACTCAGAAGTGGTGGGTGGTGTGCACACCTTCAAAGTCTGACCAGGAGGCCACTCTGTCTACCTCTTCTGGGGCCTCGGTCAAAAGTAGTGCACTATATAGGGAATAGGATGCCATTCCCTATGGGCCTAGGTCAAAACTAGTGCACTATATAGGGAATATGGCACCATTTGGGAGGGAGATGCAGAGGGAACCACAGTGCTGCACTAACGACAGCTGGTCTCCAACGACCAAGCGGAAACCATAAGCACATGTCTCGAGCACCATGACTAAACTATTCTCAGAGTATCCAGACCAGATAGTACCTCTCTGTGATAGGAGATACAGGACAGTGATATGACAATAATCCGTTATTGTATTCTTTTGAGGAACATAGAGGCCTTTATGGTAGAGTGGCCAGACGGAAGCCACTCCTCAGTAAAAGGCACATGACAGCCCTCTTGGATTTTGCAAAAAGGCACCTAATGGACTCTCAGACCATGAGAAACAAGATTCTCTGGTTTGATGAAATCAAGATTGAACTCTTTGGCCTGAATGCCAAGCGTCACATCATACCCTTGCTAATTTCCACCAGGTCTTCATGGGAAGCCTAAGGTTCCCTTGCAGAATGATAAAAAAATGTGCTTGGTTAGTTCACATGTAGGGTCATATTCAAGCGAAACAGGTGTTTCCGGAGTTAGGCAAATATTCTTCCTCTGAGCATACTGTGTCCCATATACCCTTTTTCATGTTTTGCATATCTCAAAGTAACATATTTCACTGTATTGTGGTTTACACTGTCAATATTACGTGAAATGTACATTGATCTCAGGTAAAGTAGCGAGACTGTGATAAATCCGTCATTACAGCCTCTTTTTTTCTAAAGTTCTTCTCAAACTTCATAAAAAAGTTGATAAATATGGCTCATTAATTAACTGTCATCTAAATCCAAAAGCCTCGTCGGAAACCCAAAGGCAAAAGACACCATACGAAAAATATGCAGCGCTAGGCTACCACTGTAGAACAAGTGAAGTATGACTCTGGAGCCATCTGGGGTCCAAAAGAATGCATCTCATTTTGATGAGAAGATTATCAGCCAATTTAATATTCCGTGGCTGTAATCCAAATAACTCTGATGAGGGTTAAAAACTGGGCTCTGTCCCAATTTTTGTTTGGATGAAAATCCAAGAAATATGGTTGTCCAAGCCGGGTAGGATTTGTCTCCCTTCCTTCCAAATGAAATGAAAAGATTTCTCCCATGAAATCTCTCATGCATAGACGCTACCCTCCAAATCACAGACTTTCATGTTTGATCTCCTTGCCAAGTTCCTAAGCTTTTGTTTTTCAATGCAGACATGTTGCTTGGAAGCAGAAGCAGAAGTTGGAACTCCTTAACAACAACTGCTTTAACAACAACCCCTTAACAACAACCCCTTAACAACAACCCCTTAACAACAACTCCTTAACAACAACTCCTAAACAACAACCCCTTAACAACAACTCCTTAACAACAACTCCTTAACCACAACAGGGAGGTGACCAAGAACTCCTTAACGACAACCCCTTAACAACAACTTCTTAACAACAACCCCTTAACAACAACTCCTTAACAACAACCCCTTAACAACAACTCCTTAACAACAACTCCTAAACAACAACCCCTTAACAACAACTCCTTAACAACAACTCCTTAACCACAACAGGGAGGTGACCAAGAACTCCTTAACAACAACCCCTTAACAACAACTCCTAAACAACAACTCCTTAACAACAACTCCTAAACAACAACCCCTTAACAACAACTCCTTAACAACAACTCCTTAACAACAACTCCTTAACCACAACCCCTTAACAACAACTCCTAAACAACAACTCCTAAACAACAACTCCTTAACAACAACTCCTTAACAACAACAACTCGTTAAATAATACATTGAGTTGAGGAGATCAGGTTGGGCAAACCATTATCTGCCATTGATTGAATTGGTGGCCTTGGTCTCACATAACAAAATAGAATATATAAAACAGTATATAAAACAGGACCCAGTGAGAAACCCACACCTCTCCTCCATCCTTATCTCAGGTCCCCTGGAGGAGGTAATTATGAGACAGAGAGAGTCTTAGCTTTGTCTCACTGCAATTACCTCCATCACTAATATGTAATAATGCTGTTCAGAGACCATGGATTACCTCTGGAGGTGGAGAGAGGGATGGAGGGAAAAGAGAACAAATCAAAACAAGAGAGCGAGAGAATAACAGAGACACATAGAGCTCTTTATCCAGCATCTTCACTAGGTCACTATCTCTTGAAGTACTTGTTTCCCTTCCTTTGCAAGGATTGCGATTTTGTGGAGCGACTGGTAACGATGCTTTGTTGGAGGTAGTTGTCGTTGTGTTCAGAGGATCCGTCATTTGAGCCCAGGTTGGGTCAAGGAGAGGGATGGAAGCCAAGCTGTTACATCACGTTACACCATGGCAACGGGAGAATGATCACTTTGGTCCCATTCACAGTGTTAAGACAATTGTTTAACAAATATTTGTATCACTCTGCCATTTATACAGAGAAGGATCCAACCAATCTATGATCTATCTGTCTGTCTGTCTGTCTGTCTGTCTGTCTGTCAATAGAGTCTCACAGGCCAAGGCAGGCAGATTGATAGTGCTAATTGTATTATATTCTGTGGTTTAAAAAACTGTCTGTCTGTCAATAGAGTCTCACAGGCCAAGGCAGGCGGCGTGATGATGCTCTGAGGCCTCCAACTGCACTGTACTGTATACTCTTGTGGTTTAAACGCTAGTACGAAAAGTAACAATATTTCGATGTTTATTTTATATACATAACTGAATCGTTCTGTATTTTCGCATTTTCTTGTGGTTATGAAAACCAAAACATTTCAGATCATTAAAACGATTCTGTCTTACACTTATAACGTCTGTTATTGCATAATTAACAAGATTTATTAATGATAACCCTTCGACAATACTGTAGATCCTTGAAGTGAAGGATTATAAATCAGGCAATTCTTCCTGCCGTTGAAAGCAGTTCTGAATGTTGCCTTCTTTATCAATAAACATAGGCTAGTTACAGTGTCTTCTTTATCAATAAACATAGGCTAGTTACAGTGTCTTCTTTATCAATTAAACATAGGCTAGTTACAGTGTCTTCTTTATCAATAAACATAGGCCAGTTACAGTGTCTTCTTTATCAATAAACATAGGCCAGTTACAGTGTCTTCTTTATCAATAAACATAGGCCAGTTACAGTGTCTTCTTTATCAATAAACATAGGCTAGTTACAGTGTCTTCTTTATCAATTAAACATAGGCTAGTTACAGTGTCTTCTTTATCAATTAAACATAGGCTAGGTACAGTGTCTTCTTTATCAATTAAACATAGGCTAGTTACAGTGTCTTCTTTATCAATTAAACATAGGCTAGTTACAGTGTCTTCTTTATCAATTAAACATAGGCTAGTTACAATGCCTTACTTATCAATTAAACATAGGCCAGTTACAGTGTCTCCTTATCAATTAAACATAGGCTAGTTACAGTGTCTTCTTTATCAATTAAACATAGGCTAGTTACAGTGTCTTCTTTATCAATTAAACATAGGCTAGTTACAGTGTCTTCTTTATCAATTAAACATAGGCTAGTTACAGTGTCCTCCTAATCAATTAAACATAGGCTAGTTACAGTGTCTTCCTAATCAATTAAACATAGGCTAGTTACAGTGTCTTCTTTATCAATTAAACATAGGCTAGTTACAGTGTCTCCTTATCAATTAAACATAGACCAGTTACAATGCCTTACTTATCAATTAAACATAGGCCAGTTACAGTGTCTCCTTATCAATTAAACATAGGCCAGTTACAGTGTCTCCTTATCAATTAAACATAGGCTAGTTACAGTGTCTTCCTAATCAATTAAACATAGACCAATTACAATGCCTTACTTATCAATTAAACATAGGCCAGTTACAATGCCTTCTTTATCAATTAAACATAGGCTAGTTACAATGTCTTCTTTATCAATTAAACATAGGCTAGTTACAATGCCTTCTTTATCAATTAAACATAGGCTAGTTACAGTGTCTTCTTTATCAATTAAACATAGGCTAGTTACAATGCCTTCTTTATCAATTAAACATAGGCTAGTTACAGTGTCTTCTTTATCAATTAAACATAGGCTAGTTACAATGCCTTCTTTATCAATTAAACATAGGCTAGTTACAGTGTCTCCTTATCAATTAAACATAGGCTAGTTACAGTGTCTTCCTAATCAATTAAACATAGACCAGTTACAATGCCTTACTTATCAATTAAACATAGGCTAGTTACAGTGTCTCCTTATCAATTAAACATAGGCTAGTTACAGTGTCTTCTTTATCAATTAAACATAGGCTAGTTACAATGCCTTCTTTATCAATTAAACATAGGCTAGTTACAGTCTCTTCTTTATCAATTAAACATAGGCTAGTTACAGTGTCTTCTTTATCAATTAAACATAGGCTAGTTACAGTGTCTTCTTTATCAATTAAACATAGGCTAGTTACAGTGTCTTCTTTATCAATTAAACATAGGCCAGTTACAATGCCTTCTTTATCAATTAAACATAGGCTAGTTACAATGCCTTCTTTATCAATTAAACATAGGCTAGTTACAGTGTCTCCTTATCAATTAAACATAGACCAGTTACAATGCCTTACTTATCAATTAAACATAGGCCAGTTACAATGCCTTACTTATCAATTAAACATAGGCTAGTTACAATGCCTTCTTTATCAATTAAACATAGGCTAGTTACAGTGTCTCCTTATCAATTAAACATAGGCTAGTTACAGTGTCTCCTTATCAATTAAACATAGGCTAGTTACAGTGTCTTCTTTATCAATTAAGCATAGGCCAGTTACAGTGTCTCCTTATCAATTAAACATAGGCTAGTTACAGTGTCTCCTTATCAATTAAACATAGGCCAGTTACAGTGTCTCCTTATCAATTAAACATAGGCCAGTTACAGTGTCTCCTTATCAATTAAACATAGGCCAGTTACAGTGCCTCCTTATCAATTAAACATAGGCCAGTTACAGTGTCTCCTTATCAATTAAACATAGGCCAGTTACAGTGTCTCCTTATCAATTAAACATAGGCCAGTTACAGTGCCTCCTTATCAATTAAACATAGGCTAGTTACAGTGTCTCCTTATCAATTAAACATAGGCCAGTTACAGTGTCTCCTTATCAATTAAACATAGGCCAGTTACAGTGTCTCCTTATCAATTAAACATAGGCCAGTTACAGTGCCTCCTTATCAATTAAACATAGGCCAGTTACAGTGTCTTTAGAAAGTATTCATACCCCTTGACTTATTCCACATGCTGTTGTGTTACAGCCTGAATTCAACATGGACTAAATAGATGTTTTGTCTCACCAATCTAAACACAATGCCCCAAAAAGGGGTATTAGACATGTTAAGAAATTCATTGAAAATTTATTACAGAAATATCTTATTTACATACTGTAAGCATTCACACCCCTCAGTCAATACTTTGTAGATGCACCTTTGACGATTAGAGATTACAGCTGTGAGTCTTTCCGGGTAAGTCTAAGAGCTTTCCACACCAGGATTGTAAAATATTTGTCTATTATTCTTTTCACAATTATTCAAGCTCCGTCAAATTGGTTGTTCATCATTGCTAGATAACCATTTTCATGTCTTGCCATAGATTTTCAAACATATTTAAGTCAAAACTGTAATTTTTCCACTCAGGAACAACTCCAGTTTTCCAGTGTGATTTCCTGTTCATAACGGTGCTCTCTCTCCCCAAACATTAGCATGGTATTCTTTCACTTTAATAGCTTCTGTAAATTGGACAGTGCAGTTAGATTAACAAGAATTTAAGCTTTCTGCCCATATCAGACATGTCAATGTCCTGCAAAATCTTCTTGCAAAAATGCATAAAAACTTGGTTTTGTTTTGTCATTATGAAGTGTTGTGTAGAGATTGATGAGGAGAAAATCAAGGGGTCTGAATACTTTCCGAATGCACTGAGAAGAGCATGTACGCTATCCATATTATTATGTCAGGAGTGTCACACCCTGGCCATAGAGAGGCTTTTTCTTCTCTATTTTGGTTAGACCAGGGTGTGACTAGGGTGGGCATTCTATGTCCTTTTTTCTATGTTTTGTATTTCTATGTCTTGGCCTGGTATGGTTCTCAATCGGGGACAGCTGTCTATCATTGTCTCTGATTGAGAACCATACTTAGGTACCCTTTTCCCCCACCTGTTTTGTGGGAAGGTAATTTTGACTTTGTTCAGGGCACATAGCCCAAAGCTTCCAGGTTTGGTTTTGTTCTTTGTTTTGTCGGCGTCATTTTTTAAATAAAGAAAATGTACGCTTACCATGCTGCACCTTGGTCCAGTCCTTCAGCCAGCCGTGACAAGTAGACTATAGGGGGAATGGATGGTATCTATATTATTATATCAGTAGACTACAGGGGAATGGATGGTATCTATATTATTATGTCAGTAGACTACAGGGGGAATGGATGGTATCTATATTATTACGTCAGTAGACTACAGGGGGAATGGATGGTATCTACATTATGTCAGTAGATTACAGGGGGAATGGATGGTATCTATATTATTATGTCAGTAGATTACAGGGGGAATGGATGGTATCTATATTATTATGTCAGTAGACTACAGGGGGAATGGATGGTATCTATATTATTATGTCAGTAGATTACAGGGGGAATGGATGGTATCTATATTATTATGTCAGTAGACTACAGGGGAATGGATGGTATCTATATTATTATGTCAGTAGACTACAGGGGAATGGATGGTATCTATATTATTACGTCAGTAGACTACAGGGGAATGGATGGTATCTATATTATTATATCAGTAGACTACAGGGGATGGATGGTATCTATATTATTATGTCAGTAGACTACAGGGGGATGGATGGTATCTATATTATTATGTCAGTAGACTACAGGGGGAATGGATGGTATCTACATTACGTCAGTAGATTAGAGGGGGATGGATGGTATCTATATTATGTCAGTAGACTACAGGGGGAATGGATGGTATCTATATTATGTCAGTAGACTACAGGGGGAATGGATGGTATCTATATTATGTCAGTAGACTACAGGGGGAATGGATGGTATCTATATTATGTCAGTAGACTACAGGGGGAATGGATGGTATCTATATTATGTCAGTAGACTACAGGGGAATGGATGGTATCTATATTACGTCAGTAGATTACAGGGGGAATGGATGGTATCTATATTATTATGTCAGTAGACTACAGGGGGAATGGATGGTATCTACATTACGTCAGTAGATTACAGGGGGAATGGATGGTATCTATATTATTATGTCAGTAGACTACAGGGGAATGGATGGTATCTATATTATTATGTCAGTAGACTACAGGGGAAAGGATGGTATCTATATTATTATGTCAGTAGACTACAGGGGGAATGGATGGTATCTATATTATGTCAGTAGACTACAGGGGAATGGATGGTATCTATATTATTATGTCAGTAGTTTACAGGGGGAATGGATGGTATCTATATTATTATATCAGTAGACTACAGGGGAATGGATGGTATCTACATTATGTCAGTAGACTACAGGGGAAAGGATGGTATCTATATTATTATGTCAGTAGACTACAGGGGGAATGGATGGTATCTACATTATGTCAGTAGACTACAGGGGGAATGGATGGTATCTATATTATGTCAGTAGACTACAGGGGAATGGATGGTATCTATATTATTATGTCAGTAGACTACAGGGGGAATGGATGGTATCTATATTACGTCAGTAGACTACAGGGGAATGGATGGTATCTATATTATTATGTCAGTAGACTACAGGGGGAATGGATGGTATCTATATTATTATGTCAGTAGACTACAGGGGAATGGATGGTATCTATATTATTATATCAGTAGACTACAGGGGGAATGGATGGTATCTATATTATTATGTCAGTAGACTACAGGGGGAATGGATGGTATCTACATTATGTCAGTAGACTACAGGGGGAATGGATGGTATCTATATTATGTCAGTAGACTACAGGGGGAATGGATGGTATCTATATTATTATGTCAGTAGACTACAGGGGGAATGGATGGTATCTATATTATGTCAGTAGACTACAGGGGGAATGGATGGTATCTATATTATTATGTCAGTAGACTACAGGGGAATGGATGGTATCTATATTATTATATCAGTAGACTACAGGGGAATGGATGGTATCTATATTATTATATCAGTAGACTACAGGGGGAATGGATGGTATCTATATTATTATGTCAGTAGTTTACAGGGGGAATGGATGGTATCTATATTATGTCAGTAGACTACAGGGGGAATGGATGGTATCTATATTATATCAGTAGACTACAGGGGGAATGGATGGTATCTACATTATGTCAGTAGACTACAGGGGAAAGGATGGTATCTATATTATTATGTCAGTAGTTTACAGGGGGAATGGATGGTATCTATATTATGTCAGTAGACTATAGGGGGAATGGATGGTATCTATATTATTATGTCAGTAGACTACAGGGGAAAGGATGGTATCTATATTATTATGTCAGTAGACTACAGGGGGAATGGATGGTATCTACATTATGTCAGTAGACTACAGGGGAGTGGATGGTATCTATATTATCTCAGTAGACTACAGGGGGAATGGATGGTATCTATATTATGTCAGTAGACTACAGGGGGAATGGATGGTATCTATATTATATCAGTAGACTACAGGGGGATGGATGGTATCTATATTATGTCAGTAGACTACAGGGGGAATGGATGGTATCTATATTATTATATCAGTAGACTACAGGGGGAATGGATGGTATCTATATTATGTCAGTAGACTACAGGGGAATGGATGGTATCTATATTATTATATCAGTAGACTACAGGGGAATGGATGGTATCTATATTATGTCAGTAGACTACAGGGGGAATGGATGATATATATATTATTATGTCAGTAGACTACGTTGGGAATGGATGGTATCTACATTACGTCAGTAGATTACAGGGGGAATGGATGGTATCTATATTATGTCAGTAGACTACAGGGGAATGGATGGTATCTATATTATGTCAGTAGACTACAGGGGAATGGATGGTATCTATATTATGTCAGTAGACTACAGGGGGAATGGATGGTATCTATATTATTATGTCAGTAGACTACAGGGGAATGGATGGTATCTATATTATTATGTCAGTAGACTACAGGGGAATGGATGGTATCTATATTCTGTCAGTAGACTACAGGGGAATGGATGGTATCTATATTATGTCAGTAGACTACAGGGGAATGGATGGTATCTATATTATATCAGTAGACTACAGGGGAATGGATGATATATATATTATGTCAGTAGACTACAGGGGAATGGATGGTATCTATATTCTGTCAGTAGACTACAGGGGAATGGATGGTATCTATATTATGTCAGTAGACTACAGGGGAATGGATGGTATCTACATTATGTCAGTAGACTACAGGGGGAATGGATGGTATCTACATTACGTCAGTAGATTACAGGGGGAATGGAGTCAAGGTGTCCATATCTGGAAGGCTATTAGGATGCTCTTCTAAAGTATCCTTAGAACATGATTCCAGTGTTGCTCCAGAGTAGACACACTCTTGTTCAGTGTTTATATCATACAAGTTCCTAATATGGGCGCCGTACTATAGCAAGTCTACGACCCAAATATTTAGCAATACCTCTATAGGGTGCTTTTATCTTTCACTTCTGAGAATCTTTAGATTATTATTATACAATGTGCAAATGTAATCCCTGTATGATTGATTCACTTGTGTGGGGTTTGTTTGGGGCGTTTGAAAGTTGAAAGCAAAGATCAAAACAAGTGCAAGCTAGGTGTTTCTTCTTTACTCGTAAATAGATTTACTCTCTCAGTATTCCCACTGCCGTGTTGGATAATAGGAATTCATGCACCAATAACCGTCTTCAAGTTAGCTGTCATATGAAGTGTAAAGAAAATTAGGATACTTCATCACCTTCTCTCTCCCTAACTCTCTCTCTCTCTCTCTCTGTCTGTCTAACTCTTGTCTTCTCCCGCTCTCTCTCTAACTCTCTATCTCATCTGCCCCTCCGTCTCTCTCTCTCCCCTTCTCTCTCTAACTCTCTATCTCATCTGCCCCTCCGTCTCTCTCTCCCCTTCTCTCTCTTACTCTCTATCTCATCTGCCCCTCCGTCTCTCTCTCCCCTTCCCTCTCTAACTCTCTATCTCATCTGCCCCTCCGTCTCTCTCTAACTCTCTATCTCATCTGCCCCTCCGTCTCTCTCTCTCTCTCTCTCTCTCTCTCTCATCTGCCCCTCCGTCTCTCTCTCTATCTCATCTGCCCCTCCGTCTCTCTAACTTTCTATCTCATCTGCCCCTCCGTCTCTCTCTCCCCTTCTCTCTCTAACTCTCTATCTCATCTGCCCCTCCGTCTCTCTCTCCCCTTCTCTCTCTAACTCTCTATCTCATCTGCCCCTCCGTCTCTCTCTAACTCTCTATCTCATCTGCCCCTCCGTCTCTCTCTCTCTCTCTCATCTGCCCCTCCGTCTCTCTCTCTATCTCATCTGCCCCTCCGTCTCTCTAACTCTCTATCTCATCTGCCCCTCCGTCTCTCTCTCCCTTCTCTCTCTAACTCTCTATCTCATCTGCCCCTCCGTCTCTCTCTAACTCTCTATCTCATCTGCCCCTCCGTCTCTCTCTCTCTCTCTCTCTCATCTGCCCCTCCGTCTCTCTCTCTCTATCTCATCTGCCCCTCCGTCTCTCTAACTCTCTATCTCATCTGCCCCTCCGTCTCTCTCTCCCCTTCTCTCTCTAACTCTCTATCTCATCTGCCCCTCCGTCTCTCTCTCTCTCTCATCTGCCCCTCCGTCTCTCTCTATCTCATCTGCCCCTCCGTCTCTCTCTATCTCATCTGCCCCTCCGTCTCTCTATCTCATCTGCCCCTCCGTCTCTCTATCTCATCTGCCCCTCCGTCTCTCTATCTCATCTGCCCCTCCGTCTCTCTATCTCATCTGCCCCTCCGTCTCTCTATCTCATCTGCCCCTCCGTCTCTCTATCTCATCTGCCCCTCTGTCTCTCTATCTCATCTGCCCCTCCGTCTCTCTATCTCATCTGCCCCTCCGTCTCTATCTCATCTGCCCCTCCGTCTCTCTCTAACTCTCTATCTCATCTGCCCCTCCGTCTCTCTCTCATCTGCCCCTCCGTCTCTCTCTCTATCTCATCTGCCCCTCCGTCTCTCTAACTCTCTATCTCATCTGCCCCTCCGTCTCTCTCTCCCCCTTCTCTCTCTAACTCTCTATCTCATCTGCCCCTCCGTCTCTCTCTCTCTCTCTCATCTGCCCCTCCGTCTCTCTCTATCTCATCTGCCCCTCCGTCTCTCTCTATCTCATCTGCCCCTCCGTCTCTCTCTATCTCATCTGCCCCTCCGTCTCTCTCTATCTCATCTGCCCCTCCGTCTCTCTATCTCATCTGCCCCTCCGTCTCTCTATCTCATCTGCCCCTCCGTCTCAATTTCAATTCATATAAAGTGAAAAACAACAAAAATTAACAGTAAACATTACACATACAGAAGTTTCAAAACAGTAAAGACATTACAAATGTCATATTATATATATATACAGTGTTCTAACAATGTACAAATGGCTAAAGGACACAAGATAAAATAAATAAGCATAAATATGGGTTGTATTTACAATGGTGTTTGTTCTTCACTGGTTGCCCTTTTCTCGTGGCAACAGGTCACAAATCTTGCTGCTGTGATGGCACACTGTGGAATTTCACCCAGTAGATATGGGAGTTTTTCAAAATTGGATTTGTTTTCAAATTCTTTGTGGATCTGTGTAATCTGAGGGAAATATGTCTCTAATATGGTCATACATTGGGCAGGAGGTTAGGAAGTGCAGCTCAGTTTCCACCTCATTTTGTGGGCAGTGAGCACATAGCCTGTCTTCTCTTGAGAGCCATGTCTGCCTACGGCGGCCTTTCTCAATAGCAAGGCTATGCTCACTGAGTCTGTACATAGTCAAGGCTTTCCTTAATTTTGGGTCAGTCACAGTGGTCAGGTATTCTGCCGCTGTGTACTCTCTGTGTAGGGCCAAATAGCATTCTAGTTTGCTCTGTTTTTTTGTTAATTCTTTCCAATGTGTTAAGTAGTTATCTTTTTGTTTTCTCATAATTTGGTTGGGTCTAATTGTGCTGCTGTCCTGGGGCTCTGTAGTGTGTGTTTGTGTTTGTGAACAGAGCCCCAGGACCAGCTTGCTTAGGGACTCTTCTCCAGGTTCATCTCTCTGTAGGTGATGGCTTTGTTATGGAAGGTTTGTGAATCGCTTCCTTTTAGGTGGTTGTAGAATTTAACAGCTCTTTTCTGGATTTTGATAATTAGTGGGTATCGGCCTAATTCTGCTCTGCATGCATTATTTGGTGTTCTACGTTGTACACGGAGGATATTTTTGCAGAATTCTGCGTGCAGAGTCTCAATTTGGTGTTTGTCCCATTTTGTGAAGTCTTGGTTGGTGAGCGGACCCCAGACCTCACAACCATAAAGGGCAATGGGCTCTATGACTGATTCAAGTATTTTTAGCCAGATCCTAATTGGTATGTTGAAATTTATGTTTCTTTTGATGGCATAGAATGCCCTTCTTGCCTTGTCTCTCAGATCGTTCACAGCTTTGTGGAAGTTACCTGTGGTGCTGATGTTTAGGCCAAGGTATGTATAGTTTTTTGTGTGCTCTAGGGCAACAGTGTCTAGATGGAATTTGTATTTGTGGTCCTGGTGACTGGACCTTTTTTGGAACACCATTATTTTGGTCTTACTGAGATTTACTGTCAGGGCCCAGGTCTGACAGAATCTGTGCATAAGATCTAGGTGCTGCTGTAGGCCCTCCTTGGTTGGTGACAGAAGCACCAGATCATCAGCAAACAGCAGACATTTGACTTCGGATTCTAGCAGGGGAGGCCGGGTGCTGCAGACTTTTCTAGTGCCCTCGCCAATTCGTTGATATATATGTTGAAGAGGGTGGGGCTTAAGCTGCATCCCTGTCTAACCCCACGACCCTGTGTGAAGAAATGTGTGTGTTTTTTGCCAATTTTAACCGCACACTTGTTGTTTGTGTACATGGATTTTATAATGTCGTATGTTTTACCCCCAACACCACTTTCCATCAGTTTGTATAGCAGACCCTCATGCCAGATTGAGTCGAAGGCTTTTTTGAAATCAACAAAGCATGAGAAGACTTTGCCTTTGTTTTGGTTTGTTTGATTGTCAATTAGGGTGTGCAGGGTGAATACATGGTCTGTTGTACGGTAATTTGGTAAAAAGCCAATTTGACATTTGCTCAGTACATTGTTTTCATTGAGGAAATGTACGAGTCTGCTGTTAATAATAATGCAGAGGATTTTCCCAAGGTTACTGTTGACACATATTCCACGGTAGTTATTGGGGTCAAATTTGTCTCCACTTTTGTGGATTGGGGTGATCAGTCCTTGGTTCCAAATATTGGGGAAGATGCCAGAGCTAAGTATGATGTTAAAGAGTTTTAGTATAGCCAATTGGAATTTGTTGTCTGTATATTTGATCATTTCATTGAGGATACCATCAACACCACAGGCCTTTTTGGGTTGGAGGGTTTTTATTTTGTCCTGTAACTCGTTCAAGGTAATTGGAGAATCCAGTGGGTTCTGGTAGTCTTTAATAGTTGATTCTAAGATCTGTATTTGATCATGTATATGTTTTTGCTCTTTATTCTTTGTTATAGAGCCAAAGAGATTGGAGAAGTGGTTTACCCATACATCTCCATTTTGGATAGATAATTCTTCGTGTTGTTGTTTGTTTAGTGTTTTCCAATTTTCCCAGAAGTGGTTAGAGTCTATGGATTCTTCAATTGCATTGAGCTGATTTCTGACATGCTGTTCCTTCTTTTTCCGTAGTGTATTTCTGTATTGTTTTAGTGATTCACCATAGTGAAGGCGTAGACTCAGGTTTTCCGGGTCTCTATGTTTTTGGTTGGACAGGTTTCTCAATTTCTTTCTTAGATTTTTGCATTCTTCATCAAACCATTTGTCATTATTGTTAATTTTCTTCGGTTTTCTATTTGAGATTTTTAGATTTGATAGGGAAGCTGAGAGGTCAAATATACTGTTAAGATTTTCTACTGCCAAGTTTACACCTTCACTATTACAGTGGAACGTTTTACCCAGGAAATTGTCTAAGAGGGATTGAATTTGTTGTTGCCTAATTGTTTTTTGGTAGGTTTCCAAACTGCATTCCTTCCATCTATAGCATTTCTTAATGTTACTCAGTTCCTTTGGCTTTGATGCCTCATGATTGAGTATTGCTCTGTTTAAGTAGACTGTGATTTTGCTGTGGTCTGATAGGGGTGTCAGTGGGCTGACTGTGAACGCTCTAAGAGACTCTGGGTTGAGGTCAGTGATAAAGTAGTCTACAGTACTACTGCCAAGAGATGAGCTATAGGTGTACCTACCATAGGAGTCCCCTCGAAGCCTACCGTTGACTATGTACATACCCAGCGTGCGACAGAGCTGCAGGAGTTGTGACCCGTTTTTGTTGGTTATGTTGTCATAGTTGTGCCTAGGGGGGCATATGGGGGAGGGAATGCTGTCACCTCCAGGCAGGTGTTTGTCCCCCTGTGTGCTGAGGGTGTCAGGTTCTTGTCCGGTTCTGGCATTTAGGTCACCACAGACTAGTACATGTCCCTGGGCCTGGAAATTATTGATTTCCCCCTCCAGGATGGAGAAGCTGTCTTCATTAAAATATGGGGATTCTAGTGGGGGATATAGGTAGCACACAGGAGGACATTTTTCTCTGTTAGGATAATTTCTTTTTGAATTTCTAGCCAAATGTAGAATGTTCCTGTTTTGATTAATTTAATGGAGTGAGTTAGGTCTGCTCTATACCAAATTAGCATACCCCCTGAGTCCCTTCCCTGTTTCACACCTGGTAGTTTGGTGGATGGGACTACCAGCTCTCTGTAACCTAGAGGGCAACCAGTGGGTCCATCTCCTCTATACCAGGTTTCTTGCAGGATGACAATGTCTGTATTACCGATTTCTTTGGTGAAGTCCGGGTTTCTGCTCTTTAGGCCAAAGGCAGATGACCTCAGGCCTTGGATATTCCAGGATAATATAGTGAAGGCTTTTTGTTCCATAGAGTGTCCAATGTTGTTGGTCGTGGTTTAGCCTCAGGCCAGTAAGTGTGAGCAGAGCCTGCTGAGCATCTGGTACATGCCATTGGCTTGGGCGAGTGTGAGAGTGGGGGTTGGGACTGTTTGCCCGCTCACTACCTGGGCGTATGTGTGGCTTCCATGTTGAGGCCCTCTTTGCGGGGGTGGGGTGCATGGGGTGGGCAGGAGTGGCATAGGTCTGATCTGAGGGGGCCTAAATGGAGTGTGGGCATGGTTGACGTGGGGGGGTGTTGATTGGTTGGGGTGGGGGTGTGGATGTGTCTGGGTGTACTGTGGTCTGGATGTAATTCCTCTTGGCGTGGGTCCTCTATGTGTAGGTCCAGGGGGAGGTCCTGCAGATCTGGGAGGGTGTCTCGCTGGTCTGGGTGGGGTGTCTATTGATCTGTTGCTCCTGTGTAGAGTGTTGGGGATACGTTTGAGAGCGATGTCCTTTAGAGTCCGGGCAAAGGTGGGCACTGCTGCCTTGTAGAGGTGGACCTGGTCATAGAGGCTGTTCAAGTCCAGGGTGGAGTGGTGGGCCAGGAAAACGTTTGGTTTTGAGGCACAGTCACGGGAAATACTTGCATTTACCCGCTGTATTGTGGCGGGGTGGAAGTCTTTTCGTGGTAGCAGGGTGGAGATAACCACTTGTGCGTTGGGGAAAGTAGAAGAAGCCTTTTCAATCACTCCCTTCAGTGCTGTGGCCACTCTTTCCTGCTGTGCTCTCAGGTCGTTTGTGCCTGTGTGTATTATTATGTGGCTGGGTGAGCCTAGTTTGGCCTCAGACAGAAGGTCTAGGGCGCGCTGGGTGTTTGGACACCAGAGTTTAGACACACTGTGTTTGGGAAAAAGTTTTTTTCTTCGATATATTTCCCATTTGAGTCCATAAGTAGTACAATCTGTGTCTTGTGTTTGTCCTCAGTGGGTGTGGGGGGTTGTCAGAAGGGCTATCAGGGTGGCTGACAGGGGGGGTGCTCAGAGGGGGTGAGAGCCTCTGGGCTTGGGGTTCTTCATTTGTCTGTTGTGCTGTGATGTCGACTCTATGGTCAGGGTCTGGTGTGGACTGTTCTGCTGTGGTGTCGAGACTTTTGTTGGGTGCTGAGGTGGGCTGTTCTGCTGGCTTCTCTGTGGGGGTGGCCACCTCTCTAGTGGGTTGTTCTCTGTCACACTCCGTCCCCCTCAACTTCTCCTCCATCCCCCTCACCCTCTCCTCCATCCCCCTCAACCTCTCCTCCACCAGCAGTCTGATACTCTCCTCTAGTGCTCTGTTCTGCTCCTCTTTCTCCTGTTGTATTTGTCTCACCACTGTCCAAAGTGCAGATATGTCTCTGTCCACCTCCAGCTCTCCGGGTCTGGTTAAGGGGCTGTTGTTGTGCTGGACTGTTGTCTGGGTCTGTGCTGACTGAAGTGTAATCACCTGCTGTTCCAGCTCCACCTGCCTTATCTCCAGCTGGGTGAATTTGTCCTTCATTTCAATGAGGGAGTGGTAATCTGTGCTGGGAGGTTGACCCTCCGCTGGGGGTTGCTCATCTGTGGGGTTACATAATGAAGAGGTCTGGTCTGATCCTCTCGGGGTGGGGGTATCTTTATCAAGGGAGAGTTTCTCCTGCTGAGCTAATTCTTTGATTAGGTGAAAGTCCAGCTGAAACTGTTTGTGGTTACCTTGTAACATTACTGTTCCGGACTTATAGATATTTATATTACTTAACTCAGAGTCCTCGTTGTCAAGTATTCTGAGTTTCCACCCCTCGTTAATCCCCCTCTCGTAACAGAGGGGTAGTGTGCTAATATAGCACTGTGCCATGCCAGGGGATGGTTTGTGTGGAAGATAAGGTTGCTGATGTTCCCATTTTTGTAATAGTCAGCAAAAAGTGTCTCTTGATTTTCCATAAGGAGCTTCATTTTGTACTCTTTTCTTGACTTATCATTCTTTACATGCACAGGGTACTGTATTTTAATTACCTCTGAACAGCGGGAGGGAGCTTCTAAGGCCTCTCCATTTGGTTGGGGTAGACTGTGTGACTCTCCTGCCATTGTTGGGCTAATGAGCTTTGACACCTCTCACTTGACACGTCAGTGCTATTTGAAGCTGTATCAAGCTTGGCAGAATTATGTTAGAATTAGAGTTAGAAATCCTTATAAAGTAATGTTGTGTATTTTTCTTCTTGGCTTCTGGAAAAAAATATATACAGTTTCAGACTAAGCATTACTCACTCAGTTCCAGGTTGGATGGTGTTTTCAGGTTTCTGTTGTTTTCCAGAGAATTTACTGTATAGAGAAACAAATCTTGGTAGTTGTGAACCTTCCAGGTGATTCCGTAATTCCGTCCAAAATCAGGTTGTAGGTTTTAAGTTTTGATTTGAAGTAGGGGTTATGTTGTAGAGGGTAGAATCCAGTATGTGTTCCTGACAAAAAATCTAAGTTTATCTAACTCCTAATCTATCTTTTTTAAAGAAAATGCTGAAAAATGCAGGAGCTCATCTGATTGTTACTTCACTCTCTCTCTGTCTCTCTCTCTCTCTCTCTGTCCCCGTTACTTTGCTACTTTTAATTACCGTTTTATATTTTCATTTTTTCTCTCTAAACACCTGTGTCTCTCTCTCCGTCTCTCTCATCTGCCCCTCTCCGTCTCTCTATCTCATCTGCCCCTCTCTCTCTCTATCTCATCTGCCCTCCGTCTCTCTATCTCATCTGCCCCTCCGTCTCTCTATCTCATCTGCCCCTCCGTCTCTCTATCTCATCTGCCCCTCCGTCTCTCATCTCATCTGCCCCTCATCTGCCCTCCCGTCTCTCTATCTCATCTCATCTGCCCCTCCGTCTCTCTATCTCATCTGCCCCTCCGTCTATCTCATCTGCCCCTCCGTCTCTCTCTATCTCATCTGCCCCTCCGTCTCTCTCATCTGCCCCTCCGTCTCTCTCTATCTGCCCCTCCGTCTCTCTATCTCATCTCATCTGCCCCCGTCTCTATCTCATCTGCCCCTCTCTCTATCTCATCTGCCCCTCCGTCTCTATCTCATCTGCCCCCTCTCTCTATCTCATCTGCCCCTCCGTCTCTCTATCTCATCTGCCCCTCCGTCTCTCTATCTCATCTGCCCCTCCGTCTCTATCTCATCTGCCCCTCCGTCTCTCTCTCTCATCTGCCCCTCCGTCTCTCTCTCATCTGCCCCTCCGTCTCTCTCATCTGCCCCTCCGTCTCTCCATCTGCCCCTCCGTCTCTCTCTCATCTGCCCTCCGTCTCTATCTCATCTGCCCCTCCGTCTCTCTATCTCATCTGCCCCTCCGTCTCTCTATCTCATCTGTCCGTCTCTCTATCTCATCTGC
>NC_056449.1:34683240-34693240 GCF_018296145.1 Oncorhynchus tshawytscha
CGTCTCTCTATCTCATCTGCCCCTCCGTCTCTCTCTCATCTGCCCCTCCGTCTCTCTATCTCATCTGCCCCTCTCTCTCCGTCTCTCTATCTCATCTGCCCCTCCGTATCTCATCTGCCCCTCCGTCTCTCTCTCATCTGCCCCTCCGTCTCTCTATCTCATCTGCCCCTCCGTCTCTCTCATCTGCCCCTCCGTCTCTCTATCTCATCTGCCCCTCCGTCTCTCTCATCTGCCCTCCCGTCTCTCTCTCATCTGCCCCTCCGTCTCTCTCTCATCTCTCTCTCTATCTCATCTGCCCCTCCGTCTCTCTCTTACTCTCATCTGCCCCTCCGTCCCCTATCTCATCTGCCCCTCCGTCTCTCTATCTCATCTGCCCCTCCGTCTCTCTCTCATCTGCCCCTCCGTCTCTCTATCTCATCTGCCCCTCCGTCTCTCTATCTCATCTGCCCCTCCGTCTCTCTATCTCATCTGCCCCTCTCTATCTCATCTGCCCCTCTCTCTATCTCATCTGCCCCTCCGTCTCTCTATCTCATCTGCCCCTCCGTCTCTCTATCTCATCTGCCCCTCCGTCTCTCTATCTCATCTGCCCCTCCGTCTCTCTATCTCATCTGCCCCTCATCTGCCCCTCCGTCTCTCTATCTCATCTGCCCCTCCGTCTCTCTATCTGCATCTGCCCCTCATCTGCCCCTCTCTCTATCTCATCTGCCCCTCCGTCTCTCTATCTGCCCCTCCGTCTCTATCTCATCTGCCCCTCCGTCTCTCTATCTCATCTGCCCCTCCGTCTCTCTATCTCATCTGCCCCTCTCTCTCTCTCTCTCTGTCTCTCTGTCTCTCTGTGTGTGTGTGTGAATTATCCTCCACAATCCTTAGGAACATCTTTGATTAACAAGCGTTGGCCTGCTCCTCATCTTCATGACACAATTCATATCTAAAACCCTGCTTTCCTCTCCTCTTCCACCTCTCTTATCTCCCTCTCCACAAAGCATTGCATTGTTTAGGCTGACAAAGTGTTCATTTTGTCCATTTTTTTGTGTGTGGGGGATTTAGTCTTTGTCATTTTGACCAGAATCTAATTATGTCTTAGTCACATTTTTGGCATTTGAATAATGACAAGTCTAGTTATTGTCAGAGTTATTAAAACATTGGCGCAATTTAGTCAACTTGATGCTCTTTCATCACATTACTTTTGCCTCGTTAACCTAGTAAACATACAGTAAATCACTGACTTCCGTGTGTAACAACATTCAGTTCATAGCCTTGTCCTACCAGCATATATTTCAACTTAACATCCTACTTTTTTCCCAGCAGCAGAAAAAGACAAACATATATATGAATATAGAAGAATTATCCCACTGGCCACAGACGTCAATTCAACATCTATGCCACATTGGTTCAACGTAATTTCATTGAAATGACTTGGAAACAATGTTGATTCAACCAGTGTGTACCCAGTGGGATCTGGCCATGTAAATTCATACTTCCACCTACATAGATATTGCACATATATATAGAAAATGCATCTGTTATCAACGTTGCACAGACGCTACAGCCACATTGATGTCCAGAAGTGGGAATGAGGCTAATGACTTTGAACGGGAGCTAATGACTGTTCAGCCCAGGGATGTAGTCGAGTCACTAAACCTAGTCGAGTCATGAGTCCCTGTGGCTGAGTCCTAGTGCTCCAGGAAAAAAACAAGAAGAGGAATTTAGCCCAAAAATTGTCTGATATCCTTTTTCCTTTCTTCTTGTGCCACCAAATATTTGCATATAGGCTACTGGTAATGTTACCATGGCTACGTTCAGTTGCAAAATGGTCTCGAATATATATAAATTCCATGAAAAGAGCAGGCGTTATTCCTTATTCAACATGTCAAAGAGGCATGTTTGTTCTACATAGCATATTTCTCTCTAAATGTTCCAAAACTTAGCTACTGAGGTAACGTGACTGAACAAGCTGTAGCCTAAACAAACTGTAAACAGTTCAATCCGCAAGTAGCCTAGTTTTAGAAGGCCCACGATATTCTTGATGAATATTTAATGAGGTCCGCCAATGCACAATAGAAAGAAACTTACCACCAGCATTATGGGTAATTTCTTTGGAGCGGTAAGGGCTAGAATCAAGCTGTTTTCTCTGAGGAAAAGAGGGAGACTTGGCTATGTTGGCTTCAGAACCTGGCTATGCAATGCAGTGGGAGAGGTGGGAGGAATGGGCAAGACTACAAATTCAAAGGCAACTTTTCTACGCTCAAGGGAAAGAAAAACCAAAGATTGTTGTTTTACTGTTAAACTCAATGCGGCTATTGTTTTTAATCCTGTAAACAGCTTGTGTTTCTTAACCAGGCAAAGGGTAGCTAATTAGAAGGCGGGTGGTGACTGGTTAGCTACGGAGAAGCTTGAGAGTCACTTGTGTGATGTGTATAATCGGAGGTGGTGCTGGAGTGGAGCCTGACTGCCTGTCTGCCCACACTCGTCGGTTGCTCCCCCGCAGCTCATCAGCTGATGTAGGCTGTGTGTGCCGGGTGTGGTGTGTCCATCCCACTGCTGAACAGAACTGTGCTGTGCATCTGTGCTACTAATATTACATCAGCTTATCACTGAAAAGCTCTCAATCTCTCAAAACTATTGTCCAGTCCACTTAGTAGTCAGATTTAGTGACAGAGATAACTAGACGAGACAAAATTTTCTTTTAGTTATATACTTTTATGGGTTTATTTAGTCATTTATATTCTCGTTAATTTTCACTGAAAAAATAGGTGTTTGACAAATATTTGAGTTATTGTTTTTGTTGATGAAATGAACTCCGGCTGATGATGGATGAGACAAAATGGCCCCTGTTTGGAGCTGTTTGAATACAACAGTTCAATGCCTCTCCAACAAGATTCATTACTGTCGTTAAAACGGTGCTTTCTCACGTTCTCATCCTCTCCTGAAAAAAAGTCACAATTTGCAATTATCTCAGGCCGGCAGAAGACTATTGGCAGATGAAGTGGGCAGCTAGCCTTTCTACCTCTGCGTCCACAAGGGCAGACTATTCCCTACGTAGGACACTATGGGCCCTGCTCCAAAGTAGTGTACTATGTAGGGAGGAGGGTGCCATTTGGGGAGTAGACTATGTCGTTCTATTTTTATCGAACGCGGACATCACCAGCTTGGATAATCAACCCCGACCAGATTGCGCACACAGAGAAACAAATTGCTTCATTTAACTATGAAAATGATGGAGCAAAAAGGATGACAAACAAATCTGGGTGCATTTATCAAAGATGTTTCCTCTCACACACACAAATCCCCAGACTCCCAGTCTCTCCAGAACAGAATTCATTTGAAAAATTGTTTGGTTATAGATTCAATTTATTACTGGCATTTTACATTTACTAAAAAAAAAAAAAAATCTGTCAAATGGTAGTCAAGATAGATGTGTCAATTATTACTTGAGCATTTTTCACTCATTCATATAGGGGAGAGCACCATACATTAAGAGTAAGACATCAAATATATTACTCTGAAATGATATTGATTTGCTTTGTTGATTGGAAGTTGGGTGTTGATTGTAATGCATTGAAATTCAATTCAAATGAAACACAATGTTTGTTTTCCATATTTCCTTGATGATTGATTGAGTGGCTCAACTCTCCCTCAGGCCCACTTTGACATGAAGAAAACTCCTCTCCACACAGCCGCAATATGACCAGAACTGATACACTGAAATTAATGTTCTTTATGTTTGATGTTCTAATGTGTTGTGGAAGGTGGAGGAATCCAGACTGCCCTGTTTCATTTATTAACAGCTTTGTATGTGGTGGTGGTGTGTGTGTGTGTGTGTGTGTGTGTGTGTGTGTGTGTATGTGGTGGTGGTGTGTGTGTGTGTGTGTGTGTGTGTGTGTGTGTGTGTGTGTGTGTGTGTGTGTGTGTGTGTGTGTGTGTGTGTGTGTGTGTGTGTGTGTGTGTTTGAGTGTGTGTGTGTGTGTGTGTGTGTGTGTGTGTTTGAGTGTGTGTTTGAGTGTGTGTCCTTGCGTGTGTGATACACAGATAGCTGTTCTGTGGAATGCCTTATGTAGTCCCAAGCAAAATAACGACCCTGCTGAATCACTGGCTGAGGAGTTTGCTGACTTCACAAACATCCACCATAATTAATACACCTCAAGCCAATGATTTCACATGTAAGGAGTGTGTGTGTGTTTAGTTTGTGTGTGTGTGTGTTTAGTTTTTGTGTTTAGTGTGTGTTTAGTTTTTGTGTGTTGTTTTAGTTTGTGTGTGTGTGTGTTTAGTTTTTGTGTTTAGTGTGTGTTTAGTGTGTGTGTGTGTGTGTGTTTAGTTTGTGTGTGTGTGTGTTTAGTTTGTGTGTGTGTGTGTTTAGTTTGTGTGTGTGTGTGTTTAAAAGTTTGTGTGTGTGTGTGTTTAGTTTTTTGTGTTTAGTGTGTGTTTAGTGTGTGTGTGGTGTGTTTAGTGTGTGTGTGTGTGTGTGTGTGTGTGTGTGTGTGTGTGTGTGTTTTAGTGTGTGTGTGTGTGTGTGTGTGTGTGTGTGTGTGTGTGTGTGTGTGTGTGTTTAGTGTGTGTGTGTTTAGTGTGTGTTTAGTGTGTGTGTGTTTAGTGTGTGTTTATTGTGTGTGTGTGTGTGTGTGTGTGTGTGTGTGTGTGTGTGTGTGGACGTTGAGTAAAAACAAGATGGCAGTATCTGAAAGCCTCACAAAAAGATGGCAGTATCACAAAAACACACAAGGCTTTGATTTCAGTAGCATCACGCAAAACAAGTATCAGCTTACAGAAGATATACCTTTGATGTTTTGCATGATGCTACTGAAATCAAAGCCTTGTGTGTTTTTGTGATACTGCCATCTTTACTCAACATCAATGAGACGTTCAGATACTAAACGGTACTCTTGTTTTTACTAAACTCTCATAAACCAGATTACCAGAGGGACTGACCTGTGCAGTAGATGTAGGAGACCTGATGAGCATCAAGGTTAGAGCCTCATATTATTGCCCATAGTTGTTACGCCACATTCATTTCTGTGACCACTGGCTTTTGATCCAGGAAAACTAAACCAACACATGAGCTCAGATTCTACCTGACCGTTTAAGCTGTAGTCAATTATCCCCCAGTACCATATTCAGGCCGTATATCTCTGTGACTGATCTCCTTCGTTATTGCTTCTGTCTTTGGTAAATATAGAAATAGGAGCTACGTTGTGTTTCATACGCCGGTGTGCAGCAGATTGAGATCATTTGTGTCATTGTGATATTTGTCTTCGCACCCTGTTCCGTTTACAGTGCACTACTTTTCACCCCCAGGCCCACAGGGGGACATTTGGGACGTAATCCTTTTTGTGTTTATAATGGTGTTAATCACCGCTAACCAGAGAATAATCAGAGATTCCAGATTGATCAGATAATGAACTGTTGCCTTAACTAAAACACTGCTGTGTAACGCCACAAGGTGACAGTGTTCTCCTAATATGGAAGAACGTCCACTTCAAAACAGCAGCAAAAGCCCATCCACCTACGTTCATTATACACCTACATGAGAGGTGGCCTATAGGAGCATTTTCCCACTGAGCTGAACCGTTTGGAACGGAATGAAAACAGCGAGGAGCATTGGCCACCCACAGACAGCTTACACACCAGGATGTGTCCAAATCACATTTCACATTACATTGCCTCTTCACTCCAGTTTCTGCAAATACTATGGATAGTGGACTAAAGCACCTTGTGTTGAAGTAGCAAAGCTCATCTCAAATGAATACAATGTAGAATGCTTGTATTCAGAATGTATATATCAGAAACCTTGGAATATGAATGTCCACTTCCCCATAGATATTATGTGAAAAAGTACAATACATGAACTCTGCTAAAGATACGACAAGAATCGAGATGTAAACCCCCCCCCACAATAATGGTTCAAAAAGAGGCCCAGACAGTAGGAGTAAGAGAAACAGTGTGTTCCACTGATGTGTTAGGTCCTAACAGGGGGACTCAGTCAGCACGACAGGCCCATTTATTCCCATAGCAATTGGACCACGTCCTTGATGGGGAAAAAAAAATAAACGGAATCACGATGGGCAAAGGAACAACCTATAGGAGTGCAGAGAAACAAAGGTGTTCCGTCACATGGGCTAGAAGATCTTTGACACATGACTGACAGCTGAATCAGATGGATGAGATGACCTTTTAAACATCTCCACGTTTTCTGTTTATTTCCACTCGATGAACGGTAATACTGTACGTATGGTGATGAGTCCTTTGTCCTTACTTCTTACGAGTGTGTGGCGTCTCATCGTTCAACACTGACATGACAACATGAACCACGGGAATTAGTTTTGACGTGACATTATCTTTAACAGAACGAGTTTGAAGCTCCCCTGGGTTGAAAACTCTGTCTGTCTGTTTTTTTAATCAAAATATTAATTGCTAAATATCTTTAGTGTACATTTTCAAGGACAATTACCCAAATTAATTGATTAAACCTGTCTGAGTTTAATCATGTTGAGACACAAACGTTACAAAATCAATTGAATTTTCAAAAGTCCTTTACGGGTCTGAGTCATCTCAATTATGATCTATGAATATTTTATATATATAATAGGTTGTAGTCTGGTAGGTCACAGGCTGCCAAATTCTTTAACAACATGACTGATAGGTTAACTGATCAGATCTGCTGTGATGGATTCAAACCCAGCAGCCTTGTCTTCAGGCTCAGTTCACAGGAGGAGGGACATCTAAAATCAGGAGAGAAGCTATAATATGAGGTAATGGAAGTGTGTGTGTGAGTGCGTGCCTGCGTATATGTGTGTGTGTGCCTGCGTGTGTGTGTGTGTGTGTGTGTGTGTGTGAACGTGTCTTTGCATGCCTGCGTATGTGTGTGTGTATCTAAAATATTTCCTTGCTGTCAAAATTTCCTCAAAATGTTCCTATAGCCATCGTTTTTGGAATTTGACTATCTAGTGATTGTTATCCAGCTAGACAGTCAAGAAACAGTATGAATGTAGTTCCGTTATAATTCTACACAGTTTAGATTTGGTCTAAGTCCTTTTAAAGTATAAATATATATATTGTTTAACCTTTATTTAACTAGGCAAGTCAGTTAAGAACAAATTCTTAACTGATGATGGCCTACTGGGCAACAGTGGGGTTAACTGCCTTGTTCAGGGGCAGAACGACATAATTTTTACCTTGCTAGCTCAGGGATTCGTTCCAGCAACCTTTAAGTTATTGGCCCAGCGCTCTAACCTCTACCCTCTAACCGCTACCCTCTAACCGCTACCCTCTAACCGCTACCCTCTAACCGCTACCCGCTAACCGCACCCTCTAACCGCTACCCTCTAACCGCTACCCTCTTACCGCTACCCTCTAACCGCTACCCTCTCTTACCGCTACCCTCTTACCGCTACCCTCTAACCGCTACCCTCTAACCGCTACCCTCTAACCGCTACCCTCTTACCGCTACCCTCTAACCGCTACCCTCTAACCGCTACCCTCTAACCGCTACCCTCTTACCGCTACCCTCTAACCGCTACCCTCTAACCGCTACCCTCTTACCGCTACCCTCTAACCGCTACCCTCTAACCGCTACCCTCTAACCGCTACCCCGCCACCCTCTAACCGCTACCCTCTAACCGCCACCCTCTAACCGCCACCCTCTAACCGCCACCCTCTAACCGCCACCCTCTAACCGCTACCCTCTAACCGCTACCCTCTAACCGCTACCCTCTAACCGCTACCCTCTAACCGCTACCGGCTCAATTCTGTCTTATGAAGCAAAATTTACATTGAATAAAAGTAGAGACTCAGAGGTAGAAAATGGTATATCACACACTATTATTGAGTTTGCTTCCCACCTTAAACCACCCGCAGGCCGGACTGAACCACCTATGGCCTGCGGGCGTATGTTTGACACCCCTGGGCTAGGGTGTTGGGGATTGGGGTGAGGATTGGCTAAAACTGCAAGCTACAGCTCCATACATGGCGGGTCCAATCCCAATGATAGGCACTCGTTTTAACCCTCACCCTAACCCTAACCTTAACCCAAACCTTAACCCTAACAATAACCAAAACCATAACCCTAACCTTAACCCAAACCTTAACCCTAACAATATCCAAAACCTTAACCCAAACCTTAACCCTAACAATAACCAAAACCATAACTCTAACCTTAACCCTAAACTTAACCTTAACCCAAACACTAACACTAACCCTAACCTTGACGCCGAAATGAAACACAAATGCCTAAAGTTAACAAAAATATAGAATATGAATGGCTAAACTAAACATTGAGATTAGCTTTGGTTTCACACAGTTTGACTGACAGCTAACAGACTGCATCAACACTGTGGAATTAAAATGGCAACACTCCATAATCTACAGACTGCATCAACACTGTGGAATTAAAATGGCAACACTCCATAATCTACAGACTGCATCAAGACTGTGGAATTAAAATGGCAACACTCCATAATCTACAGACTGCAACAACACTGTGGAATTAAAATGGCAACACTCCATAATCTACAGACTGCATCAAGACTGTGGAATTAAAATGGCAACACTCCATAATCTACAGACTGCAACAACACTGTGGAATTAAAATGGCAACACTCCATAATCTACAGACTGCAATCTCTGTTGCCTGCAGTCACAACAAAAGTCTCCATTTGCCTTAAAGGTTGAGTTGGAGCGGTTGAAATGCTGTGTAATATCAGGAGCCAATTACATTATCTTAAATGGAGTGGCGAGCCAATCACATAAGGTATAATTGGAGCAGGAGTCCAGTCTATCAAGGTTACATTTGTCATTACATACAGGTTTCCCCTTTACAAATTAAAGTCATTTTAGTCTATGGGGCCATCAAATGAACCGACCGATGTAATCTAATAGATTATTAAAATTGGTTAATGTAATTTACGAGTTACGACACTAATAGCCTGGTATATTATTGATTAGCTATTTTTTTTAGCTCCCATTTGGTTTGGATAGTCCTGATGGCCCATCTGTAGACACTCTACAGATAGTCATACTATCAATAAATTATCTGTTGATAAGCAACTGCTTGCTAAGGTTACGGTTAGTGTTAGGTTTGAATAAGGGTTAGAGTATGGTTTAGAATGAGGGTTAGGGTAAAGGTTAAGGTTAGTAGCTAGTTGAAGTGTTACTGATAGTCTGTAGAGCATCTTCAGATGGACTATCCAAATCAAGTGTTTTTTTATTATTGTACAGTGAGCTCTGTTTGTCCCAAATGGCACCCTGTTGCTCATAAAGGAAACACAAATGTGGCACAGGTGTGAATGCAAGCAAAAAAACGTGCCTTATTTTAATAATGAACAACTCGATGTTGTCAATTCGATCCCGCTAAAGGGATTGGCACGCAAAGGGATCACTAACTGGTTAAGAACACATTCTTATTTTCAAAGACGGCCTAGGAACAGGAGGTTAACTGCCTTGTTCAGGGGCAGAATGACAAGATTTTTACATTGTCAGCTCAGGGATTCGATCTTGCAACCTTTTGGTCCAACGCTCTAACCACTAGGCTACCTGCCGCTCCTTTCATTTAACCTGGGTTGGCATATGACATCTCTTCATATTTCTGTAGAGATGTCATCAATACCCCCCCAGTCTGTAGGACCGTATCTGTTCTAATAAATTCTATTTCTGTAGAGATGTCATCAATACCCCCCCCAGTCTGTTAGGACCGTATCTGTTCTAATAAATTATATTTCTGTAGAGATGTCATCAATACCACCCAGTCTGTTAGGACCGTATCTGTTCTAATAAATTATATTTCTGTAGAGATGTCATCAATACCACCCAGTCTGTTAGGACCGTATCTGTTCTAATAAATTATATTTCTGTAGAGATGTCATCAATACCCCCCCAGTCTGTTAGGACCGTATCTGTTCTAATAAATTATATTTCTGTAGAGATGTCATCAATACCACCCAGTCTGTTAGGACCGTATCTGTTCTAATAAATTATATTTCTGTAGAGATGTCAAATACCACCCAGTCTG
>NC_056449.1:34698240-34705740 GCF_018296145.1 Oncorhynchus tshawytscha
AGGAGGCTTCTGGGAAAAGGTGATTAATTATACTGTTTGTTTGTTCCTGGGCTCTAGCTATTCCCCCCCTCTCTCTCTCCTTCTGTCTCTTCCACTCACTTCACTCTCACTTTTATCTTCGCCCCCTCTCTGACCCTTTCCCTTCATTGATTTCCTTTCTCAGTCTCCCTCCCTCCTGCCAGTCCTCCTTACCTCCACTCCTCCCTCCCTCCCTCCCTCCCTCCCTCCCTCCCTCCCTCCCTCCCTCCCTCCCTCCCTCCCTCCCTCCCTCCCTCCCTCCCTCCCCCTCCCTCCCTCCCTCCCTCCCTCCCAACTCTTTTCCCTCCCTCCCTTCTCTTCTACCTCCCTCCCTTCTCTTCTACCTCCAACCCTCCCCCTCTCCTCTTCTACCTCCCTCCCTCCCTCCTCTCATTGCAGTCCCTTATCTCTGACGGTGCTTAGAAACAGTCTCACCATTAATATGTAGTTGAAGTTAACCTCCGGCCAGGCCAGACCTTTCTATCAAATAGAGCTAACTATTTCAGCCAGTAGCCTCCGGATGGTTTTCATTGCAATTGACCCAGTGTCCTTAGTCTAGGAGGGTTGTCATGGCAATCAATGTTCAGTTTTGTTCAGTTTTGTCACTTTGGCGACACACTTCTCTCAGGCAGCACAACAAAAGGACTATTATCAGAACAAATTTGAGATGGGTCTTCATTTCACTACTTTTATTTTATTTTCTGTGAATGGACCCTGGCACAATGGAACCAACCAACTGAAAAGTCCCCCAATAGTACAAACACGTCTGGAACTCCACTCCACTCCACTCTATCAATCTATTATCTGTATTCTAGGAGGTTATTGTTATAGATGTTCTTGAAAGAGAGATATATCTTCACACACATGTGGAGGCCCTCCCTCCCTCCCACCTCTCTCCTCCATTCCTCTCCCTCCCTCCTCTCCTCTCCCTCCCTCCCTCCCTCCCTCCCTCCCTCCCTCCCTCCCTCCCTCCCTCCCTCCCTCCCTCCCTCCCTCCCTCCCCCCTCCCCCTCCCCTTCCTGCTCTCTCCTCTTCTCCCTCCCCCTCCCCCTTCCTGCTCTCTCCTCTTCTCCCTCCCCCCTCCCTTCCTGCTCTCTCCTCTCCTCCCTCCCGCCCTCCCTCCATCCTTCTCTCTCCTCTTCTCACTCTCGCCATCCTCTAAATACCTCCTCCACTCTACAAACCCCTCTAAACCCCTCCTCCACTCTACAAACCCCTCTAAATCCCTCCCCACTCTATAAACCCTCTAAACCCCTCCAGCTCCCCCACTCTATAAACCCCTCTAAACCCCTCCAGCCTGAACTCACTGTCACACACTGTAAAACACTGTAACACACTGTCACACACTGTAAAACACTGTAACACACTGCAACACACTGCAACACACTGTCACACACTGTCACACACTGTCACACACTGCAACACACTGTAACACACTGTAACACACTGTAACACACTGTAAATCACTGAGAGGTGTCTCCCTGGAGAGGCTGTAAATCACTGAGAGGTGTCTCCCTGGAGAGGCTGTAAAGCACTGAGAGGTGTCTCCCTGGAGAGGCTGTAAAGCACTGAGAGGTGTCTCCCTGGAGAGGCTGTAAATCACTGAGAGGTGTCTCCCTGGAGAGGCTGTAAATCACTGAGAGGTGTCTCCCTGGAGAGGCTGTAAATCACTGAGAGGTGTCTCCCTGGAGAGGCTGTAAATCACTGAGAGGTGTCTCCCTGGAGAGGCTGTAAATCACTGAGAGGTGTCTCCCTGGAGAGGCTGTAAAGCACTGAGAGGTGTCTCCCTGGAGAGGCTGTAAATCACTGAGAGGTGTCTCCCTGTGTAAATCACTGAGAGGTGTCTCCCTGGAGAGGCTGTAAAGCACTGAGAGGTGTCTCCCTGGAGAGGCTGTAAAGCACTGAGAGGTGTCTCCCTGGAGAGGCTGTAAAGCACTGAGAGGTGTCTCCCTGGAGAGGCTGTAAAGCACTGAGAGGTGTCTCCCTGGAGAGGCTGTAAATCACTGAGAGGTGTCTCCCTGGAGAGGCTGTAAAGCACTGAGAGGTGTCTCCCTGGAGAGGCTGTAAAGCACTGAGAGGTGTCTCCCTGGAGAGGCTGTAAATCACTGAGAGGTGTCTCCCTGGAGAGGCTGTAAAGCACTGAGAGGTGTCTCCCTGGAGAGGCTGTAAAGCACTGAGAGGTGTCTCCCTGGAGAGGCTGTAAAGCACTGAGAGGTGTCTCCCTGGAGAGGCTGTAAAGCACTGAGAGGTGTCTCCCTGGAGAGGCTGTAAAGCCTATAAGCCCAAACATACCGGTCTTAATTAAAATGTTAAATTCTGAGGCCTTTCGTGAAAGTTGTGCGTGTGTGTGTGCATGCTTGTATGCGTGTGTGTTTGCTTGTGTGTGTGTTGAAACATCAGTACGTATCCTCATGACTATCGTCAATGCATTACCTCATGACTATCATCAATACATTACCTCATGACTATCATCAATACATTACCTCATGGCTATCATCAATACATTTCCTCATGCCTATCATCAATACATTACCTCATGGCTATCATCAATGCATTACCTCATGACTATCATCAATACATTACCTCATGGCTATCATCAATGCATTACATCATGACCTTCGTCAATACATTACATCATGCCTATCATCAATACATTTCCTCATGCCTATCATCAATACATTACCTCATGGCTATTATCAATGCATTACCTCATGGCTATCATCAATACATTACATCATGCCTATCAAAAATACATTTCCTCATGGCTATCATCTGTACATTTCCTCATGGCTATTATCAGTACATTTCCTCATGGCTATTATCAATGCATTACCTCATGGCTATTATCAATGCATTACCTCATGACTATCATCAATACATTACCTCATGGCTATTATCAGTACATTTCCTCATGGCTATTATCAATGCATTACCTCATGGCTATTATCAATGCATTACCTCATGGCTATTATCAATACATTTCCTCATGCCTATCATCAATACATTACCTCATGGCTATTATCAGTACATTTCCTCATGGCTATTATCAATGCATTACCTCATGGCTATCCTCAATACATTTCCCCATGGCTATTATCAGTACATTTCCTCATGGCTATTATCAATGCATTACCTCATGGCTATTATCAGTACATTTCCTCATGGCTATTATCAATGCATTACCTCATGGCTATTATCAGTACATTTCCTCATGGCTATTATCAGTACATTTCCTCATGGCTATCCTTCAATGCCAGTTGCAACTTCATGTCAAGTGTCAGTTGTACAGAGGTGAGGACAGAGTCAGGCGCAGGACACAGAACTGAGTAAAATAACGTACTTTACTCTGAAAAAATAAACAGCCAATTAATCCACGCAGGGATAACAAACCCTAACACAAAAGACTAACACAAAACCAGGAACAAATCACGCACAAAACATAATGAGAACCAGAGGATTAAATAGGCAAATAATAATAACGCAATGGGACCAAGTGTGTACAATCAAGACAAAACAAATGGAAACAGAAACGTGGAACGGTGGCAGATAGAAAGCCGGTGACGACGACTGCCGAACGCTGCCCGAACAAGGGGAGGCACCAACTTCGGGGAAAGTCGTGACACTTACTGATGAGTGGGTGAACATCATCCACGCACAGGCATGTACCCGCACAGACACATACACACAAACACTGACAGTTGAAGTCGGAAGATTACGTACACCTTAGACAAGTACATTTTAACTCAGTTTTTCACAATTCCTGACATTTAATCCTATTAAAAATATCCAGTTTTAGGTCAGTTAGGATCACCACTTTATTTTAAGAATTTGTAATGTCAGAATAATAGAAGAGAGAATGATTTATTTCAGGTTTTATTTCTTTCATCACATTTCCAGTGGGTCAGAAGTTTACATACACTCAATTAGTATTTGGTAGAATTGCCTTTAAATTGTTTAACTTGGGTCAAACGTTTTGGGTAGCCTTCAACAAGCTTCCACAGTAAGTTGGATGAATTTTGGCCCATTCCTCCTGATAGAGCTGCTGTAACTAAGACAGGTTTGTAGGCCTCCTTGCTTGCACACGCTTTTTCAGTTCTGCCCACAACTTTTCTACTAGATTGAGGTCAGGGCTTTGTGATGGTCACTCCAATACCTTGATTTTGTTGTCCTTAAGCCATTTTGCCACAACTTTGGAAGTGTGCTTGGGTCATTGTCCATTTGGAAGACCCATTTACGACCAAGCTTTAACTTCCTGACTGATGTTTTGAGATGTTGCTTCAGTATATCCAGATAATTTTCCACCTCATGATGCCATCTATTTTGTGAAGTGCACAAGTCCCTCCTGCAGCAAGGCATCCCCATAACATGATGCTGCCACTCCCGTGCTTCATGGTTGGGATGGTATTCTTCAGCTCGCAAGCCTTTCCCTTTTTCCTCCAAACATAACGATGGTCATTATGGCCAAACAGTTCTATTTTTGTTTCAATTTGTCCTGGGATATAAACATTGAGTTTATATTCTACCTGAAATTGCACAAGATCCTCTACTCCAACAATTAATCCACACATAAATCAAATCAAATGTATTTATATAGCCCTTCGTACATCAGCTGATATCTCAAAGTGCTGTACAGAAACCCAGCCTAAAACCCCAAACAGCAAGCAATGCAGGTGTAGAAGCAGTCAACCGAATCGTTTCTAGTCATCTCTCCTCCTTCCAGGCTTTTTCTTCTCCTGACTTTATAACACGATTGGCAACTTTCATAAATTAGGTGCATTACCGCCACTGACCTCGTTCGTCTTTCAGTCACCCACGTGGGTATAACCAATGAGGAGATGGCACATGGGTACCTGCTTCTATAAACCAATGAGGAGACGGGAGAGGCAGGACTGCAGCGCAATCTGCGTCAGAAATAGAACTGACTTCTATTTTAGCCCTTGGCAACACAGACGCTTGTTGGTGCGCCAGCAGTGTGGGTGCAATAATTGAATAACATGGATTTATGCATTTATTTTGCAACGCTCGCGCACGCGACGCGGGGGGTTTAGTCAGCCTGTAAGTGTATATAAACTTCCGACTTCAACTGTATCTGTTAGGTGTATTCATGATGGGCAGATGTATTTTTTAGGTGTATTCCTGATGAGTAGATGTATTTGTTAGGTGTATTCCTGATGAGTAGATGTATTTGTTAGGTGTATTCCTGATGAGTAGATGTATTTGTTAGGTGTATTCCTGATGAGTAGATGTATTTGTTAGGTGTATTCCTGATGAGTAGATGTATTTGTTAGGTGTATTCCTGATGAGTAGATGTATTTGTTAGGTGTATTCCTGATGAGTAGATGTATTTGTTAGGTGTATTCCTGATGAGTAGATGTATTTGTTAGGTGTATTCCTGATTGGTAGATGTATTTGTTAGGTGTATTCCTGATGGGCAGATGTATTTGTTAGGTGTATTCCTGATGGGCAGATGTATTTGTTAGGTGTATTCCTGATGGGCAGATGTATTTGTTAGGTGTATTCCTGATGGGCAGATGTATTTGTTAGGTGTATTCCTGATGGGCAGATGTATTTGTTAGGTGTATTCTTGATGGGCAGATGTATTTGATTGGTGTATTCCTGATGGGCAGATGTATTTGATTGGTGTATTCCTAATGGGTAGATGTATTTTTTAGGTGTATTCCTAATGGGTAGATGTATTTGATTGGTGTATTCCTAATGGGTAGATGTATTTGATTGGTGTATTCCTGATGAGTAGATGTATTTGATTGGTGTATTCGTGATGAGTAGATGTATTTGATTGGTGTATTCCTGATGGGTAGATGTATTTGATTGGTGTATTCCTGATGGGTAGATGTATTTGATTGGTGTATTCCTGATGGGTAGATGTATTTGATTGGTGTATTCCTGATGGGTAGATGTATTTGATTGGTGTATTCCTGATGGGTAGATGTATTTGATTGGTGTATTCCTGATGGGTAGATGTATTTGATTGTATCAGTATTCCTGAAGTAGATAGTTTGTGTGTGTGTGTGTGTGTGTGTGCATTAGCGCTTGTTTATGTGGGTTAGGGTTTGTGTGTACTGTGCATGTTTGATGATGTATGTTAATGAACTGCTGTTCATTAACTCTGGGTGCAGATTGCTGCGTCAGCCTTTAGTCTGCTTGTTAAGTTTCTTTGAATCAGTGGTTATATGGAAAGATAACGAGTTGAAGGGATCGATGTTGAGATGGAGAGGAAGGAGCTGGAGGTGAGAACATTAGCATACTAGTCCTGAGAGAGTCTGGCAGCAGGGGGTTTCGGTGTGGGGCGAAGTGCGTGAAGGGGTGGTGGTGGCTGGGGGATGCAGAAGGTGTGGACTGAGAGTTTTAGAATGTTTCCAGGGATTTATAAAGACATTGGGGGTCAGTTAGTGGTTGGGGTTCTGATGAGTTAGTCAGCTTCGATTGTGTGTGTGTGTGTGTGTGTGTGTGTGTGTGTGTGAAGATGCTGGTTGGTTGTACATTCATAGTGAAGGAGTGCTGGGGACTGCAGTACTGCCATGCTGCAGAGAGACTTCTCAGTGCACTCAAGCAGAACTGAAGCAGCACTATCTCACTCTCTCTCTCTGCTCTGAACTGGAGGAGTAGGAGGAGGAGGAAGTTATGAGGAGGAGGGCGAGGAAGAGGAGGAGGACGTGGAGGATGACATGGAGAAGGAAGGAGGAGGAAATGAGGAAGAGGAGGAAAAGAAAGGTGGAGGGGAGGAAGAGGAGGAGCAGGAGAAGGAAGAGGAGGAGAATGAGGAGGGGAAGGAGGAAGAGAAGGTATACAGGGAGGAGGTGAAGGAGGAAAAGGATGAGGAAGACGAGGAGGTAAAGGATGAGGAAGATGATGAGGAATGGGGATGCAGAGGAGGAGCAGGAAGATGAGGTAAAAGATGAGGAAGAGGATAAGGAGAAGAGGGGAGAAGGAGTTGGAGGAGGAAGGCAGTTGGATGAAGGAGATGGATGAGGATAAGGAGAAGAGGAGGAGGAGGAGGAGGAATAGGATAAGGAGAAGAGGAGGACCGGGAGGTTTTGAACCTTGAGTCCTTGGTTCTGTCTCTTCTGTCGTTGCCTTTTTGTTTCTCTGCTGATGTCATTCTCTCTGAAGTGCTAATGTGAACAACTTCGCCTCCGTCAGCCTTTCCCTTCCTACGTCCTCCCTCCTCTCTCTCACAATCCCCTGGATGAGATCTCTCCCTCTCTCCCTCTCTCACTCTAACTCTCTCTTGTCTTCTTCCCCCTCTCTCTCTGTTGCTCTCTCTCATCGTCTCCTCCCCCATCTCTCTCTCATCTTCTCCCTCTCTCTCCCTCTCTCTCTCTCTCTCTCACTCTTGTCTTCTCCCCCTCTCTCTGTAACTCTCTCTCTCATCTTCCCCTCTGTCACACGTCTTCTCCCCCTTCTCTCTCTCTCTCTCTCTCTCTCGTTTCCTCTCTCTCTCTCGCTCTCATTTCTCCCCAT
>NC_056449.1:34708240-34815740 GCF_018296145.1 Oncorhynchus tshawytscha
AAACATGTACATACTCAGAGAGGACTGGCCAATCAAACATGTACATACTCAGAGAGGACTGGCCAATCAAACATGTACAGACTAGAGAGGACTGGCCAATCAAACATGTACAGACTCAGAGCCAATCAAAACATGTACATACTCAGAGAGGACTAGCCAATCAAACATGTACAGACTCAGATGGCAATCACAAACATGTACATACTCAGAGAGGACTAGCCAATCAAACATGTACAGACTCAGAGAGGACTGGCTAATCACAAACATGTACATACTCAGAGAGGACTAGCCAATCAAAACATGTACATACTCAGAGAGGACTGGCCAATCACAAACATGTACATACTCAGAGAGGACTGGCTAATCACAAACATGTACATACTCAGAGAGGACTGGCCAATCACAAACATGTACATACTCAGAGAGGACTGGCTAATCAAACATGTACATACTCAGAAAGGACTAAATTGATCTAAATTATTATGATATAATTCATCCAAGTAAGCCTAATTTGCAGTTTAGTTGACAAGGTTTTGGAGTCTTTCTGTCTACAGGAAGTGAATGGAAAAAAACACACGCACCTCCCAGACATACAGAGGCAATATTGCTGGGAATGTATTGGCAGAAATTGTGTTAACTAGTGGGTGAGATAATGTCAATG
This sequence comes from Oncorhynchus tshawytscha, assembly GCF_018296145.1. Lineage (NCBI taxonomy): Eukaryota > Metazoa > Chordata > Actinopteri > Salmoniformes > Salmonidae > Oncorhynchus > Oncorhynchus tshawytscha. The sequence goes on from NC_056449.1 coordinate 34,708,902, forward strand.
TGGATTTGATGGGATTGTAGCCGGGAGCCTGAGTTGTCTGATACATGTGAGATTTGTTCATGACAGTTTGCAGTGGAATGGAACAGGTGAAAAAGACATTAACTTTTAGAATTGTTTGGGGAGCTACTCTTAGGTGGGCTGGTAGAACCGATCGACCTGTTGTAGACCAAATTTGTGTGTGTGTGTGTGTGTTTATAGACCATTACAGTGTCCCTCAGTGAGCAGTGTAGCAGTAGAGCTGCTGACGGGTCCTCTGACAGCATGGGAGCATTAAGCACAGGGGCTCCCACCGCCCAGCACAGGGGCTCCCGCCGCCCAGCACAGGGGCTCCCGCCGCCCAGCACAGGGGCTCCCGCCGCCCAGCACAGGGGCTCCCGCCGCCCAGCACAGGGGCTCCCACCGCCCAGCACAGGGGCTCCCGCCGCCCAGCACAGGGGCTCCCACCGCCCAGCACAGGGGCTCCCACCGCCCAGCACAGGGGCTCCCACCACCCAGCACAGGGGCTCCCACCACCCAGCACAGGGGCTCCCACCACCCAGCACAGGGGCTCCCACCACCCAGCACAGGGGCTCCCACCGCCCAGCACAGGGGCTCCCACCACCCAGCACAGGGGCTCCCACCACCCAGCACAGGGGCTCCCACCACCCAGCAGGGGCTCCCGCCAGCACAGGGGCTCCCACCACCCAGCACAGGGGCTCCCACCACCCAGCACAGGGGCTCCCACCACCCAGCACATGGGCTCCCACCACCCAGCACAGGGGCTCCCACCACCCAGCACAGGGGCTCCCACCACCCAGCACAGGGGCTCCCACCACCCAGCACAGGGGCTCCCACCACCCAGCACAGGGACTTATTCAGCCATTCCTTTTAATAGGGCTGCTCTCTCTCTCTTTCTCTGTCTCTCTCTCTCTCAATTCAATTCAAAGGGCTTTATTGGCATGGGAAACATATGCTTACATCGCCAAAGCAAGGGCAGTACTGTAGATAATAAACAAAAGTGAAATAAACAATGAACAGTAAACTTCAAAAGCTTCAAAAGAATGTCTCTCTCTCTACAGCTTGAGCTCTTTCTCTCTGTCTGTCTCTCTCTCTCTCTCTCTCTCTCTCTCTGTCCTCAGCTTGAGCTGTCTGTCTGTCTCTCTCTCTCTCTCTCTCTCTGTCTCTCTCTCTCTCTACAGCTTGAGCTCTCTGTCTCTCTCTCTCTCTACAGCTTGAGCTCTCTGTCTCTCTCTCTCTGTTTCTCAATTCAATTCAATTCAAGGGGCTCTATTGGCATGGGAAACATGTGTTAACATTCTCTCTCTCTCTCTCTCTCTCTTTCTCTCTCTCTCTCTCAATTCAATTCAATTTAAGGGGCTTTATTGACATTGGAAACATGTGTTAACATTGCCAAAGCAAGTGAGGTAGATAATATACAAAAGTGAAATAAACAATAAAAATTAACAGTAAACATTACACATACAGAAGTTTCAAAACAATAAAGACATTACAAATGTCATGTTACAAATGTCATATTATATATATATATATATATATATATACAGTGTTGTAACAATGTACATTAAAGTACACAAGGGAAAATAAATGAGCATAAAAATGGGTTGTATTTACAAAGGTGTTTGTTCTTCACTGGTTGCACTTTTCTTATGGCAACAGGTCACAAATCTTGCTGCTGTGATGCCACACTGTGGAATTTCACCCAGTAGGAGTTTATCAAAATTGGATTTGTTTTCAAATTCTTTGTGGATCTGTTTAATCTGAGGGAAATATGTATCTCTAATATGGTCATATGTGGGACAGGAAGTTAGGAAGTGCAGGTCAGTTTCCACCTCACTTTGTGGGCAGTGAACACACATAGCCTGTCTTCTCTTGAGAGCCAGGTCTGTCTACGGCGGCCTTTCTCAACAGCAAGGCTATGCTCACTAAATCTGTACATAGTCAAAGCTTTCCTTAAGTTTGGGTCAGTCACAGTGGACAGGTATTCTACCGCTGTGTACTCTCTGTTTAGGGCCAAATAGCATTCTAGTTTGCTCTGTTTTTGTGTTAATTCTTACCAATGTGTCAAGTAATTATCTTTTTGTTTTCTCATGATTTGGTTGGGTCTAATTGTGCTGCTGTCCTAGAGCTCTGTGGGGTGTGTTTGTGTTTGTGAACAGAGCCCCAGCACCAGCTTGCTTAGGGGACTCTTCTCCAGGTTCATCTCTCTGTCGGTGAGGGCTTTGTTATGGAAGGTTTTGGAATCGCTTCCTTTTGTATCTCTCTCTCTCTCTCTCTCTCTCTCTAACACTGAGATGCCTCATAGAGGGACAGGTAATAACACTGAGAGGCCTCATGAAGAGGGACAGGTAATACCACTTAGAGGCCTCATGAAGAGGGACAGGCAATAACACTGAGAGGCCTCATGAAGATGGACAGGTAATAACACTGAGAGGCCTCATGAAGAGGGACAGGTAATAACACTGAGAGGCCTCATGAAGACGGACAGGTAATAACACTGAGGCCTCATGAAGAGGGACAGGTAAAAACACTGAGAGGCCTCATGAAGAGGGACAGGTAATACCACTTAGAGGCCTCATGAAGAGGGACAGGCAATAACACTGAGAGGCCTCATGAAGATGGACAGGTAATAACACTGAGAGGCCTCATGAAGAGGGACAGGTAATAACACTGAGAGGCCTCATGAAGACGGACAGGTAATAACACTGAGGCCTCATGAAGAGGGACAGGTAATAACACTGAGAGGCCTCATGAAGAGGGACAGGTAATAACACTGAGAGGCCTCCTCCTGAAGAGGGACAGGTAACAACACAGGCCTCATGAAGGCCTCATGAAGAGGGACAGGTAATAACACTGAGAGGCCTCATGAAGAGGGACAGGTAATAACACTGAGAGGCCTCATAAAGAGGGACAGGTAATAACACTGAGAGGCCTCATAAAGAGGGACAGGTAATAACACTGAGAGACCTCATGAAGAGGGACAGGTAATAACACTGAGAGGCCTCAGAGGGACAGGTAATAACACTGAGAGGCCTCATGAAGAGGGACAGGTAATAACACTGAGAGGCCTCGTGAAGAGGGACAGGTAACAACACTAAGAGGCCTCCTGAAGAGGGACAGGTAATAACACTGAGAGGCCTCATGAAGAGGGACAGGTAATAACACTGAGAGGCCTCAGAGGTAGAGGTAATAACACTGAGAGGCCTCATGAAGAGGGACAGGTAATAACACTGAGAGGCCTCATGAAGAGGGACAGGTAATAACACTGAGAGGCCACGAGTGGCAATGGTGAGCGCTGTTACCATGAAGTAGGCAGTGAGCTCAGGCTCAGGCTCAGAGGATCACTGCATATGTTCATAGCCGTCTGTATACAGCCCATCTACCTACCTCATTCCCATACTGTATTTATTTACTTTGCTCCTTTTGCACCCCAGTATGTCTACTTGCACATCTACCATTCCAGTGTTTAATCGCTATATTGTAATTACTTCGCCACCATGGCCTATTTCTTGCCTTAACTCCCTTATTTGACCTTATTTGCACTCAATGTATATAGACTTTGTTTTCTTTTTTTTATACTGTATTATTGTCTATGTTTTGTTCATTCCATGTGTAACTCTGTGTTGTTGTTTGTGTCGAACTGCTATGCTTTATCTTGGCCAGGTCACAGTTCCAAATGAGAACTTGTTCTCAAATAGCCTACCTGTTACGTTTTTCTTCTGTTGAAAGAGAGGCGGACCAAAACGCAGCGTGGTTATTTATAAACATCTTTAACAAAGATGATAACGTGAACAATATACTTCTACAAAACAAGAAAACGTGGAAAACCGAAAACAGTCCTAACTGGTGCAAAACACAGAGACAGGAACAATCACCCACTAATTACCCAAAGAATATGGCTGCCTAAATAGGGTTCCCAATCAGAGACAACGATAAACACCTGCCTCTGATTGAGAACCACTCCAGGCAACCATAGACTTTCCTAGACTACTTAACTAAACACAATCCCATAAACTACAAAAACCCCTAGAAAAAAAAACCCACATAATCACCCATGTCACACCCTGGCCTGACCACAATAAAAAATAAAACGACCTGGTTAAATAAAGGTGAAATTTACAAAAATTACAAAAATGTCAAGCCCAGTGCTATAAATATCATTTTTTTGCCCCATCCCAAACCTTAACCCTTGACATTAAACATTCAGAAATAATGCCTACATTTAACCGTCAAAATTGTACCTTTATACTCTTCTCAATCAGCCCTCCTCTTAATCAGCCAGTCAGCCCTCCAGCCAGTCAGCCCTCAGTCAGCCAGTCAGCCCTCTTCTCAATCAGCCAGTCAGCCCTCCTCTCAGTCAGCCAGTCAGCCCTCTTCTCAGTCAGCCAGTCAGCCCTCTTCTCAGTCAGCCAGTCAGCCCAGTCAGCCCTCCTCAGTCAGCCAGTCAGCCCTCCTCCTCTCAGTCAGCCAGCAGTCAGCCCTCCTCTCACTCAGCCAGTCAGCCCTCCTCTCAGTCAGCCAGTCAGCCCTCCTCTCAGTCAGCCAGTCAGTCCTCCTCTCTCAGCCAGCCCTCCCCCAGTCAGCCCTCCTCTCAGTCAGCCCTCCTCTCAGCTCAGCCAGTCAGCCCTCCTCTCAGTCAGCCAGTCAGCCCTCCTCTCAGTCAGCCAGTCAGCCCTCCTCTCAGTCAGCCCTCCCTCAGTCAGCCAGTCAGCCAGCCTCCTCTCAGTCAGCCAGTCAGCCCTCCTCTCAGTCAGCCAGTCAGCCCTCCTCTCAGTCAGCCAGTCAGCCCAGCCCCTCCTCAGCCAGTCAGCCCTCCTCTCAGTCAGCCAGTCAGCCCTCCTCTCACTCAGCCAGTCAGCCCTCCTCTCAGTCAGCCAGTCAGCCCTCCTCTCAGTCAGCCCTCCTCTCAGTCAGCCCTCCTCTCAGTCAGCCCTCCTCTCAGCCAGTCAGCCCTCCTCTCAGTCAGCCAGTCAGCCAGTCAGCCCTCCTCTCAGTCAGCCAGTCAGCCCTCTTCTCAGTCAGCCCTCCTCTCAGTCAGCCAGTCAGCCCTCTTCTCAGTCAACCAGGCAGTCCTCCTCTCAGTCAGGCAGTCAGCCCTCCTCTCACTCAGCCAGTCAGCCCTCCTCTCAGTCAGCCAGTCAGCCCTCCTCTCAGTCAGCCAGTCAGTCCTCCTCTCAGTCAGCCCTCCCCTCAGTCAGCCCTCCTCTCAGTCAGCCCTCCTCTCACTCAGCCAGTCAGCCCTCCTCTCAGTCAGCCCTCCTCTCAGTCAGCCAGTCAGCCCTCCTCTGAGTCAGCCAGTCAGCCCTCCTCTCAGTCAGCCAGCCAGCCCTCCTCTCAGTCGCCAGCCAGCCCTCCTCTCAGTCAGCCAGCCAGCCCTCCTCCTCAGTCAGCCAGCCAGCCCTCAGCCAGCCAGCCCTCCTCTCAGTCAGCCAGCCAGCCCTCCTCTCAGTCAGCCAGCCAGCCCTCCTCTCAGTCAGCCAGTCAGCCCTCCTCTCAGTCAGCCAGTCAGCCAGCCAGCCCTCCTCTCAGTCAGCCAGTCAGCCCTCCTCTCAGTCAGCCAGCCAGCCCTCCTCTCAGTCAGCCCCTCCTCTCAGTCAGCCCCAGTCAGCCCTCCTCTCAGTCAGCCAGTCAGCCCTCCTCAGCCCTCAGCCAGTCAGCCCTCCTCTCAGTCAGCCAGTCAGCCCTCCTCTCAGTCAGCCCTCCTCTCAGTCAGCCCTCAGCCAGTCAGCCCTCCTCTCAGTCAGCCCCTCCTCTCAGTCAGCCCTCCTCTCAGCCAGTCAGCCCTCCTCTCAGTCAGCCCTCCTCTCAGTCAGCCCCCTCCTCTCAGTCAGCCAGTCAGCCCTCCTCTCAGTCAGCCAGTCAGCCCTCCTCTCAGTCAGCTGGAGTCAGCCCTCACTCAGCCAGCCAGTCAGCCCTCCTCTCAGTCAGCCAGTCAGCCTCCTCTCAGTCAGCAGTCAGCCCTCCTCTCACTCAGCCAGTCAGCCCTCCTCTCAGTCAGCCCTCCTCTCAGTCAGCCCAGCCTCTCAGTCAGCCAGTCAGCCCTCCTCACACACAGCCAGTCAGCCCTCCTCTTTTCAGCCCCATCCTCTCAGTCAGCCCTCCTCTCAGTCAGCCAGTCAGTCCCTCCTCCTCAGTCAGCCAGTCCCCTCTCAGTGCCCTCCTCTCACTCAGCCAGTCAGCCCTCCTCTCAGTCAGCCAGTCAGCCCTCTTCTCAGTCAGCCCTCCTCTCAGTCAGCCAGTCAGCCCTCTTCTCAGTCCCAGTCAGTCCTCCTCTCAGTCAGCCAGTCCCTCTCTTCAGTCCCTCCTCTCAGTCAGCCAGTCAGCCCTCCTCTCAGTCAGCCCTCCTCCTCAGCGTCAGCCCTCCTCTCAGTTAGCCAGTCAGTCCTCTCAGTCAGCCAGTCCCTCCTCCTCTTCAGTCAGCCCTCCCCTCTCTCAGTCAGCCCTCCTCTCAGTCCCAGTCAGCTTCTGTCCTCAGCCAGTCTCCCTCCTCTCTTCTGTCAGCCCTTCCTCTTCTCCTCTCTCAGCCAGTCAGCCCTCCTTCTGAGTCAGCCAGTCAGTCCCTCCTCTCAGTCAGCCAGCCAGCCCTCCTCTCAGTCGCCAGCCAGCCCTCCTCTCACTCAGCCAGCCCTCCTCTCAGCCCTCCTCCCCACTCAGCCAGCCAGCCCTCCTCTCAGTAAGCCCTCCAGCCCCTCTCTCAGTCAGCCAGCCAGTCCCTCCCCTCTCAGTCAGCCAGTCAGCCCTCCTCTCAGTCAGCCCCAGCCTTCTGTCCTCCTCTCAGTCAGCCAGCCAGCCCCTCTCTTCCAGTCCCCCTCCTCTCAGTCAGCCAGCCAGCCCTCCTCTCAGTAAGCCAGCCAGCCCTCCTCTCAGTCCCCCTCAGCCAGCCCCTCCTCTCAGTCAGCCCTCCTCTCAGTCCCCCTCCTCTCAGTCAGCCAGTCAGCCCTCCTCTCAGTCAGCCCTCCTCTCAGTGAGCCCTCCTCTCAGTCAGCCCTCCCTCTCAGTCAGCCCTCTCTTCTGTCCCTCAGTGAGCCCTCTCAGTCCAGCTAAGCAGACTGGAGAGCACACTGCCACGTCAGCTCCCTGACCTGCTATAAAATGCTTGATCACACACACACGAACACACACACACACACACACACACACACACACACACACACACACACACACACACACACACACACACACACACACACACACACACACACACACTTCACACACACACTTCACACTTTGCCCTGCTTTTAAAAGCCCCATCATCACAGGTCCTTACAGCTGTTTATGCTGATGTCCCTTTTCCCTTATAACCTCCTCAGAAAGACCGGGTGTGTCCCAAATGGCCCCTTATTTCCTACATAGTGCACTACCGTTGACCAGGGCCCAATAAGCTCTGGTCAAAAGTAGTGCACTGTATAGGGAACAGGGTGCCATTTGGGTGTATAGCGCGCTTCACAATCATCACACATAACATAGCTGCTATCATCCTTTTTTCCCACTTCTGTCCTTCTCTTCTGTCCCCTCTCTTCTGTCCCCCTCTTCTGTCCCCTGTCTTCTGTCCCTCTCTTCTGTCCCTGTCTTCTGTCCCTCTCTTCTGTCCCTCTCTTCTGTCTCTCTCTTCTGTCTCCCTCTCTTCTGTCCCTCTCTTCTGTCCCCTCTCTTCTGTCCCCTCTCTTCTGTCTCTCTCTTCTGTCCCTCTCTTCTGTCCCTCTCTTCTGTCCCATCTCTTCTGTCCCCTCTCTTCTGTCCCCTCTCTTCTGTCTCTCTCTTCTGTCCCTCTCTTCTGTCCCTCTCTTCTGTCCCCTCTCTTCTGTCCCTCTCTTTGTCCCCTCTTCTGTCCCCTCTCTTCTGTCCCTTCTTCTGTCCCTCTCTTTGTCCCCTCTCTTCTGTCCCTCTCTTCTGTCCCATCTCTTCTGTCTCTCTTCTGTCTTCTTCTGTCCCTCTCTCTGTCCCTGTCCCTCTCTTCTGTCCCTCTCTTCTGTCCCTCTCTTCTGTCCCTCTCTTCTGTCCCCTCTCTTCTGTCCCTCTCTTCTGTCACTCTCTTCTGTCCCTCTCTTCTCTCCTTCTGTCCCTTCTGTCCCTCTCTTCTGTCCCCTCTCTTCTGTCTTCTCTCTTCTGTCCCTCTCTTCTGTCCCCTCTCTTCTGTCCCTCTCTTCTGTCCCTCTCTTCTGTCCCTCTCTTCTGTCCCTCTCTTCTGTCCCCTCTCTTCTGTCCCCTATCTTCTGTCCCTCTCTTCTGTCCCTCTCTTCTGTCCCCTCTCTTCTGTCCCTCTCTTCTGTCCCCTCTCTTTTGTCCCATCTCTTCTGTCCCTCTCTTCTGTCCCATCTCTTCTGTCCTCTCTTCTGTCCCTCTCTTCTGTCCCTCTCTTCTGTCCCCCTGTCCCTCTCTTCTGTCCCCTCTTTCTGTCCCTCTTCTGTCCCCCTCTCTTCTGTCCCTCTCTTCTGTCCCTCTCTTCTGTCCCTCTCTTCTGTCCCTCTCTCCCTCTCTTCTGTCATTCTCTTCTGTCCCCTCTCTTCTGTCCCCTGTCTTCTGTCCCTCTCTTCTGTCCCTCTCTTCTGTCCCCCCCTCACTTCTGTCCCTCTCTTCTGTCCCTCTCTTCTGTCCCCTCTCTTCTGTCCCCTCTCTTCTGTCCCCTCTCTTCTGTCCCCCTCTCTTCTGTCCCCTCTCTTCTGTCCCCTCTCTTCTGTCCCCCTCTCTTCTGTCCCCTCTCTTCTGTCCCTCTCTTCTGTCCCTCTCTTCCCTTTAGTTTAAACTCTCTGTTCGCAGCTTTAGTCTTATTCAATTAAACTTCGACAATGTCCCTTTTTCCTCCGTGGATTGACATCACGTTTTTTTGTCAAAAGTTCTTAAAAGCATTATTTGGCGATTGGATGTTCAACTGTTCTGCCTTATTATTATTCGATCATGCTGGTCATTTATGAACATTTGAACATCTTGGCCATGTTCTGTTATAATCTCCACCCGGCACAGCCAGAAGAGGACTGGCCACCCCACATGTGCTCTCTCTAATTCTCTCTTTCTCTCTTTCTTTCTCTCTCTCGGAGGACCTGAGCCCTAGGACCATGCCCCAGGACTACCTGACATGATGACTCCTTGCTGTCCCCAGTCCACCTGGCCGTGCTGCTGCTCCAGTTTCAACTGTTCTGCCTTATTATTATTCGACCATGCTGGTCATTTATGAACATTTGAACATCTTGGCCATGTTCTGTTATAATCTCCACCCGGCACAGCCAGAAGAGGACTGGCCACCCCACATAGCCTGGTTCCTCTCTAGGTTTCTTCCTAGGTTTTGGCCTTTCTAGGGAGTTTTTCCTGGCCACCGTGCTTCTACACCTGCATTGCTTGCTGTTTGGGGTTTTAGGCTGGGTTTCTGTACAGCACTTTGAGATATCAGCTGATGTACGAAGGGCTATATAAATACATTTGATTTGATTTGATTTGGATGTGTAGGTTATTTGGTGATTGGATGTGTAGGCTATTTGGTGATTGGATGTGTAGGCTATTTGGTGATTGAATGTGTAGGTTATTTGGTGATTGGATGTGTAGGTTATTTGGTGATTGGATGTGTAGGTTATTTGGTGATTGGATGTGTAGGTTATTTGGTGATTGGATGTGTAGGCTATTTGGTGATTGGATGTGTAGGTTATTTGGTGATTGGATGTGTAGGTTATTTGGTGATTGGATGTGTAGGTTATTTGGTGATTGGATGTGATTGGAGGCTATTTGGTGATTGGATGTGTAGGCTATTTGGTGATTGGATGTGTAGGTTATTTGGTGATTGGATGTGTAGGCTATTTGGTGATTAGATGTGTTGGAGGTTATTTGGTGATTGGATGTGTAGGTTATTTGGTGATTGGATGTGTAGGTTATTTGGTGATTGGATGTGTAGGCTATTTGGTGATTGGATGTGTAGATAATTTGGTGATTGGATGTGTAGGCTATTTGGTGATTGGATGTGTAGGTTTTTTGGTGATTGGATGTGTAGGCTGTTTGGTTATTGGATGTGTAGGTTATTTGGTGATTGGATGTGTAGGCTATTTGTTGATTGGATGTGTAGGTTATTTGGTGATTGGATGTGTAGGCTATTTGGTGATTGGATGTGTAGGCTATTTGGTGATTGAATGTGTAGATTATTTGGTGATTGGATGTGTAGGTTATTTGGTGATTGGATGTGTAGGCTATTTGGTGATTGGATGTGTAGGCTATTTGGTGATTGGATGTGTAGGCTATTTGGTGATTGGATGTGTAGGCTATTTGGTGATTGGATGTGTAGGTTATTTGGTGATTGGATGTGTAGGCTATTTGGTGATTAGATGTGTAGGTTATTTGGTGATTGGATGTGTAGGTTTTTTGGTGATAGGATGTGTAGGCTATTTGGTGATTGGATGTGTAGGTTATTTGGTGATTGGATGTGTAGGCTATTTGGTGATTGAATGTGTAGATTATTTGGTGATTGAATGTGTAGATTATTTGGTGATTGGATGTGTAGGTTTTTTGGTGCGCGTTCAGTTAAGCCATAAAAGTGAAGTTTTATGCATTAACACCATAAAATCTACAATAGTGAAAGAAAAACCTCATAAATTGAACAATACCTATACATTTAAAGATTTGTTTTAGGTATTGTTTCTCTTTATTTAACCCTCTTGCCGACCCACCGGCCGTTCGTCCATGAAATATGTAATGAACCTAAACGCCCTGGGGATATAACTGGACTGCAGTTTATGAGTCAACCTGTGCATCACTAGCACACATAGCATCCCTCTCTGTTTGTGCAGAGATATTGAGTAGGCTGAACTAGCTAGCTGCCGTCACTAAGCTAAGTGAAAGAAAATAATAAATAGCTAGCTCTCTCTCTCTTGCTTCTCCTTCGTTGTGGAAGAAATGAACTATTGTTCAACTATTGTCCTTCTCTCTGTTTGAGTCTGCTGCTCACCATATTATATGCAGTGCAGTGCTAGTTAGCTGTAGCTTATGCTTTCTTGTGATTTCAGTTCATGATGCAAGAGCTCTGAAAGGTTGAAGGGTGTCCTCCGGTAGTTTTCATAATTACTGTAGACCTTCATTGCAGAATAGTGTGAAGTAATCAATTATTTCTTGATGTGTGAATATATTTGCTGTAGTTTTATCTAAAAAGGATAACTTTTTTGTATCATTTTTATGAAATTACACTGAATATTACACTGAGGATGGTCCTCCCCTTCCTCCACTCAGGAGCTTCCACTGGATTCAGCAGTAGACTAGGTGGTGTGTGGGCCGATTTAGCAGTAGGCTAGGTGGTGTGTGGGCCGATTTAGCAGTAGGCTAGGTGGTGTGTGGGCCGATTTAGCGGTAGGCTAGGTGTTGTGTTGTCTGATTCAGCAGTAGGCTAGGTGGTGTGTGGTCTGATTCAGCAGTAGGCTAGGTGGTGTGTGGGCCGATTTAGCAGTAGCCTAGGTGGTGTGTGGGCCGATTTAGCAGTAGGCTAGGTGGTGTGTGGGCCGATTTAGCAGTAGGCTAGGTGGTGTGTGGGCCGATTTAGCAGTAGGCTAGGTGGTGTGTGGGCCGATTTAGCAGTAGGCTAGGTGGTGGGTGGGCCGATTTAGCAGTAGGCTAGGTGGTGTGTGGGCTGATTTAGCAGTAGGCTAGGTGGTGTTTGGGCTGATTTAGCAGTGGCCTAGGTGGTGTGTGGTCTGATTCAGCAGTAGGCTAGGTGGTGTGTGGTCTGATTCAGCAGTAAGCTAGTTGGTGTGTGGTCTGATTCAGCGGTAGACTAGGTGTTGTGTGGTCTGATTCAGCGGTAGACTAGGTGTTGTGTGGTCTGATTCAGCAGTAGCCTAGGTGTTGTGTGGTCTGATTCAGCAGTAGGCTTGGTGGTGTGTGGTCTGATTAAGCAGTAGGCTAGGTGGTGTGTGGTCTGATTCAGCAGTAGGCTTGGTGCTGTGTGGTCTGATTCAGCAGTAGGCTAGGTGGTGTGTGGTCTGATTCAGCAGTAGGCTAGGTGGTGTGTGGTCTGATTCAGCAGTAGGCTAGGTGGTGTGTGGTCTGATTCAGCAGTAGGCTAGGTGGTGTGTGGTCTGATTCAGCAGTAGGCTTGGCTGTGTGTGGTCTGATTCAGCAGTAGGCTAGGTGGTGTGTGGTCTGATTCAGCAGTAGGCTAGGTGGTGTGTGGTCTGATTCAGCAGTAGGCTTGGTGGTGTGTGGTCTGACTCAGCAGTAGGCTTGGTGGTGTGTGGTCTGATTCAGCAGTAGGCTTGGTGGTGTGTGGTCTGACTCAGCAGTAGGCTTGGTGGTGTGTGGTCTGATTCAGCAGTAGGCTAGGTGGTGTGTGGTCTGATTCAGCAGTAGGCTAGTTGGTGTGTGGTCTGATTCAGCGGTAGACTAGGTGGTGTGTGGTCTGATTCAGTGGTAGACTAGGTGTTGTGTGGTCTGATTCAGCGGTAGGCTAGGTGTTGTGTTGTCTGATTCAGCAGTAGGCTAGGTGGTGTGTGGTCTGATTCAGCAGTAGGCTAGGTGGTGTGTGGTCTGATTCAGCAGTAGGCTAGGTGTTGTGTGGTCTGATTCAGCAGTAGACTAGGTGTTGTGTGGTCTGATTCAGCGGTAGACTAGGTGTTGTGTGGTCTGATTCAGCGGTAGACTAGGTGTTGTGTGGTCTGATTCAGCGGTAGACTAGGTGTTGTGTGGTCTGATTCAGCGGTAGACTAGGTGTTGTGTGGTCTGATTCAGCAGTAGGCTAGGTGGTGTGTGGTCTGATTCAGCAGTAGACTAGGTGTTGTGTGGTCTGATTCAGCAGTAGACTAGGTGTTGTGTAGTCTGATTCAGCGGTAGACTAGGTGTTGTGTGGTCTGATTCAGCAGTAGGCTAGGTGGTGTTGGTGTTGTGTGTTTTCTTGATGAGACAAATTACTACTTGTTTAATAATTTCTCTCTCGTATCTTCCTCCTTTAACCACAGATGGTGTGACAAACAGACCATCAACTATTTTAATAATCTCATATACCCACACACACCCTCCAGCTACACACACACCCTCTAGTTACACACACACCCTCGCAGTAGGCTAGGTGGTGTGTGGTCTGATTCAGCAGTAGGCTAGGTGTGTGTGGTCTGATTCAGCGGTAGACTAGGTGTTGTGTGGTCTGATTCAGCGGTAGACCAGGTGTTGTGTGGTCTGATTCAGCAGTAGCTACACACACACACACAATACCCTCCAGCTACACAAACAGACACACTATTTTAATAATCTCTAGCTACACACACACCCTCCAGCTACATACACACTCTCCAGCTACACACACATGTGCAAGATACACACACACACCCTCCAGCTACACACACACCCTCCAGCTACACACACATGTACCAGCTACACACACACACATACCCTCCAGCTAGCACACACACACCCTCCAGCTACACACACATGTGCCAGCTACACACACACACCCCTCCAGCTACACACACACCCTCCAACTACACACACACCCTCCTGCTACACACACATGTGCCAGCTACACACACACACACCCTCCAGCTACACACACACACCCTCCAGCTACACACACATGTGCCAGCTACACACACACACACACCCCCTCCAGCTACACACACACACACACACACACCCTCCAGCTACACAGACACACAACCTCCAGCTACACACACACCCTCCAGCTACACACACATCCTCCAGCTACACACACATGTGCCAGCTACAAACACACACACACCCCCTCCAGCTACACACACACACACACTTAACCTCCAGCTACACACACACACACCCTCCAGCTACACACACACACACACACACACATCCTCCAGCTACACACACACCAGCTCCAGCTACACACACGTGCCAGCTACACACACACACACCCCCTCCAGCTACACACACACACACACACACCCTCCAGCTACACACACACCCTCCAGCTACACACACACACACCCTCCAGCTATACACACACCTCCAGCTACACACACCCTCCAGCTACACACACCCTCTAGCTACACACACACACACCCTCCAGCTATACACACACCCTCCAGCTACACACACCCTCCAGCTATACACACACCCTCCAGCTACACACACACACCCTCCAGCTACACACACCCTCCAGCTATACACACACCCTCCAGCTACACACACCCTCCAGCTACACACACACACACACACCCTCCAGCTATACACACCCTCCAGCTATACACACACCCTCCAGCTACACACACCCTCCAGCTACACACACTCTCCAGCTACACACACACACACACACCCTCCAGCTACACACACCCTCCAGCTACACACACACACACACACACACACACACCCCTCCAGCTATACACACACCCTCCAGCTATACACACACCCTCCATCTACACACACCCTCCAGCTACACACACCCTCCAGCTACACACACACACACCCTCCAGCTATACACACACCCTCCAGCTATACACACACCCTCCAGCTACACACACCCTTCAGCTACACACACATCCGCCAGCTACACACACCCTCCAGCTACACACACCCTCCAGCTACACACACACACACACCCTCCAGCTATACACACACCCTCCAGCTACACACACACCCTCCAGCTACACACACCCTCCAGCTATACACACACCCTCCAGCTACACACACCCTCCAGCTACACACACCCTCCAGCTACACACACACACACACCCTCCAGCTATACACACACCCTCCAGCTACACACACCCTCCAGCTATACACACACCAGCCAGCTACGGAGTATATATATTCTTTCTCCCATCTTTCCCCTATATGGCTCAAATGAAGGTATCTGTTCTGGAGCTTAATTTGCCATGTCATGTCTTAGATTTCTCTGTCTACAGGTCCAAATGATGAGTGTCTGTGGATGTTGTGGACGGATGGGAGCCGTACTGTTCCTATCAATGTCGTGACTCATTTAGGCTTGTTTTCTCAGCGCAGGAAGTCTCAAGCTGCTCATTACAATCAGTGTTAACAGTCCCGGTTCATCCTGGTCTCCTGTTGAGTGTGTGTGTGTCAGAACCCCTCAGATCAGTCCCAGTCTCCTATTGAGAACAACAGGGATCGTTTTGTAGATTGAATATGGATTGATTGTGATTGCATGGGTTATTCATGAGTCTGATAATACATTTCCAGAAAATACTTAAATTAGAGGCTTTGTGTTTCGCAAATGCTGTCAAGATGTTTTAGGCATGCTTAGCTGTGCTGGTTCCCTCAGGGTGAAGAGATGCAACCTGTTCAACAGATAGTCTCGTAACAACAGCGTTTTGTTTAGTCCCAATTTGTTGTCACCTCAAGGAGAAATTATGTCTGGAGTAAAAACAAGAGGTGAAGCGTGACTATGAAAAATTTCGACCCTGACCTGGACTTTAGTCTCTTTATTGTATTATCCCTGTCAGGTTTTAAAATGCACATAATGTGTGTATATTCTATTTTCTGATCTGTCAAGTAAGCAATCAATCAATCACCCTGCCACCGTGCCACCGTGCCACCGAGCCACCCTGCGACCGTGCCACCCTGCCTAGCCTATTACTTCACCACACTTCACCCCTGAGTTGACCAGTTACCCCTCAGAGATGATGTCTGTCTCAACATGCCTCACTGTACAGGCTAGTATGGCTCCCTCTCCAGTCACATCACCTCCCAAGTCTGCTCAACATCGTCGACCCTGTAGATGAGGGGAAAAAACCCGAGACAGACAGAAAGACTTTGTAAAGTGATGACAGGTGAGAGTGCGCTCTGGTTTCAGATTGCCAGGTAGATTGTCAGGTAGATTGTCAGGTAGATTGCTAGGTAGATTGTCAAGTAGATTGTCAGGTAGATTGTCAGGTAGATTGCCAGGTAGATTGTCAGGTAGATTGTCAGGTAGACGTCCCAGGTCTGATGAGTGATGACAGGTAGATTGTCAGGTAGATTGTCAGGTAGATTGCCAGGTAGATTGCCAGGTAGATTGTCAGGTAGAAGTTCCAGATTTTGGATGGAGGCAGCGAAGAGAAGAGTACGAGTCTCTGAGTCAATGGTGGGATGTGCTCCCAATTCCTTCTTATTTGGTTAGGAAAACACAGAGTGGAGAAGCCAAGGGTGTGCATTGTCCACGGCTGTCTGATGGGGGGTGACCTCTGTGGTGGGGAGATGCGGGAGCAAACTGTGGAGTTTTATATTGAGTTGTATAGGGCAGAACTGTGTGATCCTATGTGTGCTCAGGTCTTGTTTGCAGAACTTGCTCCTACTTGAGACGCAGACGTCCCAACTAGAGCTCTGGAAATGCAAATGCGCTACGCTAAACGCTAATAGTATTAGTTAAAACGCAAACGTTCATTAAAATACACATTCTTGGTATTGAATTAAAGCTACACTCGTTGTGAATCCAGGCACCAAGTCAGATTTTTAAAATGCTTTTCGGCGAAAGCATGAGAACCTATTATCTGATAGCATGTAACACCCCAAAAGACCCGTAGGGGATGTAAACAAAATAATTAGCATAGTCGGCGCTACACAAACCGCACAATAAAATATAAAACATTCATTACCTTTGACCATCTTCTTTGTTGGCACTCCTTGATGTCCCATAATCAATACTGGGTCTTTTTTTCGATTAAATCGGTCCATATATAGCCTAGATATCGATGTATGAAGACTGTGTGATAAACGGAAAAAAATAGCGTTTCATAACGTAACGTCATTTTTTAAAAGTTAAAAAGTCGACGATAAACTTTCACAAAACACTTCGAAATACTTTTCTAATGCAACTTTAGGTATTAGTACACGTTAATAAGCGATAAAAATCATCAGGAGGCGATGTAAATTCGATAGCTGGTCGTCTGGAAAAAATTTCCGGAAAAACACCGGGCCAATACATCAAGTTGGAGGTCGGAGGGAATCGGTTCCCTCTGGTCGGTTCTACCAAGAATCAAATCCGAATCAAATGAGAAGACTCTATACATCCTGTGGAAGCTGTAGGTACTGCAACCTCGGCCTCATTTAATACGGTTCACCTTTAACAATGGGTTGAAGTGGCGCATGGATATTTTTTTCCACTTTCAGTGATCAGATTTTCCTGCGCTTTTCGATGAAACAGACGTTCTGTTATAGTCACAGCCGTGATGTAACCAGTTTTAGAAACGTTAGAGTGTTTTCTATACACACATACTAATCATATGCATATACTATATTCCTGGCATGAGTAGCAGGACGCCAAAATGTTGCGCGATTTTTAACAGAATGTTCGAAAAAGTAGGGGGTAGGCTTAAGAGGTTTTAAGCTCTCTCTGGCACAGAGGAATTAAATGGAAATTCCTCTGTTGTCCCATGAACTGGCCGAGGCCATAACCCAGATGTCCCCCGGCTGTTCACCCGGGGTCGATGGACTCCCAGAGGAGTTTTATAAAAATTCTGTGAAATAATTGGACTGGACTTTTTTTGCATGTTGCGTGAATGCGTCGAGGTAGGAGAGTTGCAGATGAACTGCCGTCGGGTGGCTCTGACTCTCCTGCCCAGAAAGGTTCTAATGTGAACTTTGGACAGGTCTCTAGATCAAGAGAAGGCCTTTGAAAGAGTGGACCATGAGTATCTGTATAATGTGATGTCTGTGTTTTTGGTTTAGAATTTCTTTTTTTGACCTGTGTGAAGCTGTTGTATGCTGGGGCGTCATGTATGGTCAAGGTGGGAGGGGGGCTCAGTAGGCCAGTCTGGGTGAGACTGGGCATTAGACAAGGATGCCCTCTATCGGGGTAGTTATCTACATTAGCCATTGAACCTTTTTTGGGCCTGCCACGCAGGAGATTGCAGGGAGTGTGCTGGACAGGCATGGGTGTGTTGACAGCCATAGCAGTGTCAGCATATGCAGATGTCGTTTCTGTGATGGTTAGGAATGGTCATGATATGCAGGCACTAGAGACAAGTCTGAAGGTGTACGAGGGAGCTTCATCAGCTAAAGTAAACTGGGGCAAAAGCAAAGCTCTGTTATGTGGGGCATGGTGGGATAGGGCCCATCCTCCACTTCCATGGGGTTTGCAGTGGGGTTGTGAAGGGCTTCAAATGTTGAGCGTGTAGCTGGGCTCGGAGAGGTGGGTCAGGAAGAACTGGGAGGGGCTGTAACAGGCAGTGGTGTCAAGCCTGGCCAGGTGGAGGTGGCTCCTGTCCCAAGTGTCATATAGTGGGAGGGGGCTGATAATCAACAACCTGGTGGTATCTTCCCTGTTGCATAAACTGGCTGTCCTCAACCCCCCTGCCTGTCTGCTTGCAGACCTGCAACGCAAGCTGGTGTACTTTTTTTGGTCGGCCATCACTGGCTGAGGGCGGCAGTGTTGTACATGACCGTCCACGAAGGAGGACAAGGCCTGGTGGAACTGGAGAGCAGGGTGGCTGCTTTCCGACTAAAGGCAGTGCAGAGCCTGCTGTTCCATACTGATGTCGGCTGGAGGGTTGCTGAGGAGAGCTGATGGATTAGCGTTGGACCGGCAGCTGTTCCTCATGAAGCTGGAGAGGCTGAGAACAGCAGGTCTCCAGCCATCCCTTTGAGATCGGTTCAGTCGGCCACCCTGCAGAGGCAACTGATGGTAGTGGGTTTACTAAGGCTGGATGACCAGCGACTGCTGGGAGAGGAGGGGTGGAGAACCCTGTAAGTCCTGGCACAACAAACAGGAATAAGGTCTCTTAGGCTGCTGGAGAGATTCCTGGAGGAGGTCCAGGAGGCACTGTCTGAGCCGGTAAGGGGGGTGTTTGAGAGGCCAAAGGGGGAGGGGCAACCAATATTTCCGCCACTGCAGGTGACGGCAGAGACTGGAGACTGGCAAGGGGGTGTGGAGGACTTGTTAGATTTTAACACTCCGAGCCCGGGGGAGTTTGAAGGGGTGGGAGGTAAAGCCTTCTACAACCTCTGTGTTAAGGTGAGGAACATTAGGAGCCTGGGGGAGTTTGAAGGGGTGGGAGGTAAAGCCTTCTACAACCTCTGTGTTAAGGTGAGGAACATTAGGAGCCTGGGGGAGTTTGAAGGGGTGGGAGTAAAGCCCTTTACAACCTCTGCATTAAGATGAGGAACATTATGAGCCTAACAGGAGTGAGGGCACATCAGTGTCAGGGGATATGTGGGGAGGAGAGTATGGTAGGTTTTAGATGGAGGGGGCTCTACAAACCCCCAGTATTAAAGAGGTCAGGGGACCTCCAGTGGAGGGTTCTACATGGAGCCTGGCCACTAACAGCTGGTTGGTACGGATTGAACTGGGAATCAGGCAGGGGTGTCCTATGTTATGAGAGGAAATGTGATTCATGTGTATTCTGTGTGTACCAGGTTAATGCCATTAATGTCTCTGTTGGAATGTCTGTGCGAGAGGTTGTGGGTGGATTTTACTGTTGGGATGTTTATAATGGGGTACAGGTATTCAAATATGGAAAAGGCCAAATGTGTTTTGTTGAATTTTCTGTGTGCTCAGGCAAAGTTGGCTATTTGGCTAACGAGGAGGAACAGGGTCAAAGGTGGGGGGATAACAGACTATTTACTATTAGGTTAAACCTCTTGAAGCTAGGGGGCACTATTTTTATGTTTGGAAAAATAACGTTCCCAAAGTAAACGGCCTATTTCTCAAGACCAGATGCTAGAATATGCATATAATTGACAGATTAGGATAGAAAACACTAAAGTTTCCAAAACTGTCAAAATATTGTCTGGGAGTATAACAGAACTGATTTTGCAGGCAAAACCCTGAGAAAAATCAAACCAGGAATTGGCTTCTATTTTGAAAACTCCATGTTCCATAGACTCCCATTGCTCCATTTAAAGGGATATCAACCACATTCCTTTTCCTATCGCTTCCTCAAGGTCTCAACAGTCTTCAGACATAGTTTCAGGCTTTGATTTTGAAGAATGAGCGTGAACGACCACATTGCGTGAGTGGATAGGTGGGGGCACTCAGAGTCAATTGTGCTCAAAAGAGAAAGGCGGCCATTGTTACTCTCGGTCCTAGTGAAAAGCCATGTGTCCCGGTTGATATATTATCGAATAGATATTTGAAAAACAACCTGAGGATTGATTATAAAAAACGTTTGACATGTTTCTGTGGACATTATGGATATAATTTGGAATTTTTGTCTGCGTTGTCGTGACCGCTCTTTCTGGTGGATTCCTGGGCACAAACGCACCAAACTAACAGAGGTATTTGGATATAAAAAATATCTTTATGGAACATAAGGAACATTTGTTGTCTAACTGGGAGTCTTGTGAGTGAAAACATCCGAAGATCATCAAAGGTAAACGATTCATTTGATTGCTTTTCTGATTTTCGTGACCAAGTTACCTGATGCTAAGTGTACTTATTGTTTTGTCGAGCGATTGATAAAGTTACACAAAGGCTTGTATAGCTTTCTCTGTAAAGCATAATTTCAAAATCTGAGATGACAGGTGGATTAACAAAAGGCTAAACTGTGTTTTGCAATGTTGCACTTGTGATTTCATGAATATGAATATTTTCTAGTAATATTATTTGACTGTGGCGCTATGCTATTCAGCGTTGCCGATGACAATTATCCCAGATCCGGTATGGGTGGTTGGGATGGTCTCCGTGCGCCATAGGGTTGAATTTGAGTTCTGTAAAATTATAAAACGTGTGGAGATGTTTCAGGAGATGTGGTGTGTTGGGGGGGGGGGGCTGTCTGTATAGCTGGGGAAGATGTTTTGGATATTTGATATTTGGCTGTAGAACTGATGAGTTTTTGTGATATGTTGTGTTTTGTTTCATGTGGTAGAGGGAAAGGTGAGTACATGTATGCAGTACAGGATATATTTTGTTGTTTTATTTTAAGATGGGGTGGTGTATTTTTAATAAAATGAGAATGTTTCATTAAAGAGACAAAAAGTCAAAAGTCTCTCTCTCGATCTCTCTTTCTCACTATCTCTCTCTTTCTCTCTCTCGCTCTCTCACTCTTTCTCTCTCTTTATCTCTCGCTCTCTCTCTCCATCGCTCTTTCACTTTCTCTCTCTCTCTCTCTCTCTCTCTCTCTCTCTCTCTCTCTCTCTCTCTCTCTCTCTCTCCCTCCCTCCCTCTCTCTCTCTCTCTCTCTCTCTCACTATCCCTCTCTCTCGCTCTTTCTCTCACTCTCTCGCTCTCTTTCTATTTCTCTCCTCCCCCTCTTTCTCTCCCAGGCCAATACTCCTCTCTCTAACTCCCCTCACTCTGTTCCAGCAGCTGAGATGTAGACATACTTAAAGCTGGGTTTTATATGCTATTTCCACTCTATGAAGCTGAAATAATACTTTGAAATTGTGAAAATTATGATAATGCCCTTTTAGTGTAAGAGCTGTTTGAAAACAAAACTGTTGTAATTTCAGCCTGTTTTAGTGGGATGAAGTTTTGGCCTG
Source organism: Oncorhynchus tshawytscha (assembly GCF_018296145.1). Taxonomy (NCBI): domain Eukaryota; kingdom Metazoa; phylum Chordata; class Actinopteri; order Salmoniformes; family Salmonidae; genus Oncorhynchus; species Oncorhynchus tshawytscha. Next base: position 34,730,241 of record NC_056449.1, read on the forward strand.
CCTGGTGACATCACCATTAGTTAATAGACCAATAACAAAGAGAGTTCCAAACCTCTCTGCCATTGACAAATAGTTTTCAGGTTACATATCCCTCCTGTTAGGCTCCTCCCATTAGGCCTCTCATTTAGACCACTCCCAGACAGTCCTAGCTACATTTTAGCTTGAGAAATGGCTTTTTTCTGAGAAGCTATTTTTGTTTCTTTTGAAAATATTCACAGTAAGGAACGTAATTGTTACCCAGAAAAGATTTGATATTGAGATGGAAACGGCTGCATTGGACTGGAGGTGCCAGTTGGGCTGGGAGGGGAGGCTGGCTGGTTGATGCACTGTAACAGCTGTTGATGGTGGTGGATGTCAGTCCCTGCACCGCAGACCCAGTCCCAGGGAAGGAGCCTCCAGATGTGTTTTAGGCTGCTCATGCCTGTATCCCCAGGATGAAGCTCCATCTTGGATGGTAGTGCAAAAGCAAATAACAACCTGCCTGTCATTAATGAGGAGAATGTTTTACCATTAGCTACAGGCTGTATGTGACTTTGTATGTATAAAAGCTGAAACCTATAGTACAGTATACAGTAAGAACACAAGATAATACAGGATGAAATTATTCATCTATTGTGTGTTGTGTCTTTACTATCATTAACTGAAGACTGATAGTTTTTATCAAAGATTCTCTGTAATTAGTATTACGCGATCAACTGATTGATCATATAACTAATTAACTAGGAAGTCGGGGCACCAAGGAACAATATTCAGATTACAAGGTTATAATTTCCTAATATAACCTTTCAGATATTTTCATATCTGATCCATAGTCTTCTGATTAATGAATTATTTACTTTACCTCACGTTAGTCTCATTCCAAACGTCGTAAATGTCACGTTCTTTCAAAATCGAACCCAGAAGCAGACCAGGACAAGGAGAGTAGGAAGAAGGTGAGTATTTATTTACAAGTGAATGTGAATGGGTAGATATATCCAGGTGGCGTAGCGGGCAGCGGTGGTGAGTTGATGGGAGTAAATAGGTGGATCCAAAGGGATAGCGAATTCCTCCGCGGGAATTGGGTAAATGATCCGGGTGAGTAACTGAAGACAGAACAAACGGAGGTAAGTTTAAGGCAAGCAATACGTAAAAAACAACAAAACAAATTCTATCCAACTTGAGGCTGATACTCTTGCACAACATACTGTTCATGACAGAACGATCCGGCCAAGGATGAACCCAGCAGACCTGGACTCCGTTTGCCATGCCATTACCCAGCAGGGGAAGACATTGGGACAACACAAGACGGCGCTACAGGAGATAGCGGGTTCAATCCAGAACTTATCTGCTAGCTTGATACAAATCCAGGATCAGCTCAGTTTGCCGGCGATTCATTCACCACCTGTTTCACCCATCTCACCTGCCGTGTCTGGTGCGGTTTCCTTCCGTGAACCCAAGGTACTGACGCCTGATAAATATGAAGGGGATTTGGGAAGATGCCGTTCTTTTCTTATGCAGTGTGGGTTAGTGTTTGATCTGCAGCCCCATTCTTACGCCACTGACAAGGCTAGGATAGCCTTTGTTATTGAACTGCTGCGTGGAAGAGCTCTGGAATGGGCTTCAGCCATTTGGGAACGACAGGAGACCTGCATGGCTTCATACCAGGAGTTCACGGGAGAGATGAGAAAGCTTTTCGACCATCCAGTCCGAGGTAAGGACGCAGCTAAACGTTTGTTCACTCTTCGCCAAGGAGCTCGCAGTGTGGCAGACTTTATGATTGAGTTCAGGACATTATCTGTGGAGAGTGGTTGGAATGAGGAGTCACTACAAGCGGCTTTTTACCAGGGGTTGTCGGAGCAACTCAAGGACGAGCTGATATCCTATCCAGAGCCTAGTTATCTAGACAGCTTGGTCACCTTAGCTATTCGGGTAGATAATAGAGTCCGAGAGAGAAGGAGGGAGAAGCAGTGGGGTCCATCTAATCAATCAGCAACTCGGTTACCATTCGGTTCAGGAAGTGAACCAGAACGTATTGATCGTTATTTCCCGCACGGGATTAGTGGAGGGGTCTTGCCACCAGATCCTGAACCAATGCAAGTGGGGCGACACGGGCTAACTAAGGAGGAGCGTCAATGTAGACGTGAGACCAACAGCTGTCTCAACTGTGGTAGCTCGGGACATTACATCTCCGCTTGTCCACAGCGCCCGTTAAACTGCCCGGCTCGCTCGTTTTGGGAGGAATTTTAGCGAGCCAGTTTCAACCTCTCAAGAATCCTGTCAGACCCCGTTTTCCTGCGACCCTTATGAATAAGGATCAGAGCTTAGAGATGAACGCTTTTATCGATTCAGGTGCCGATGGCAGCTTTATTGATGCCGACTTGGTGGAACAGCTGGGGCTTTCCAAGGAGCAATTGCCGGAAGCCATTGAAGCAACCACTCTGAACGGCAGTAGTCTGGCACGGATCACTATGAGGACTGAACAGGTTAAGATGTTGTTGTCGGGGAATCATTCAGAGATTATCACCTTCTTCCTACTCTCCTTGTCCTGGTCTGCTTCTGGGTTCGATTTTGAAAGAACGTGACAGTAAATTGTTGGTTACCTGAACGAACCCAGTCTTCACAATGAGCCATCCATACATCAATTGTCTTAAACAATTTATTTATCACTAACTAAGTAATTCACAGAAATGCATAAACAAACAAACAAACAAGGTAAATGTGGTTAGACAAAAGGGGAAGTGGGGGTCGACTAAGAAGTCACTACAGAGTGATAATTATAACAATTGAAATGCTAATCCTTTACACATGAACGCTCACTCATTCTGGAACAATTGCAATCAATATATATATTTATGCTCAGTGTGTTGTCTTGATCGCTGGTGAAAAGTTAATTTATTTTGTAGAATGGTCCGTCTCTCTCCCTCTCTCTCTCTCTCTCTGTCGTGGTTATAGTGGCTCGTTCAAAGTGACATTCATTAATTTCGTTATAGAATGGATGTTTCGGCAGTTGTCGTTCTTCGTGTTCAATGATACCGAATTCCTAGCTGCAGACTAGTAATTAATATCAAAAACTTGTTCTTATTCTGTCGGTATCGATAGTCTAAGAGTTTAACCACGTGGTATGGTTAAAAGATTCAGCAATAGTCTACAACCTGTGTCTCCTCCTCTAATGGAGAAAAACATGGTCTGCAACCTTTAGCCATCTCGTAATTGAGGTAAGCTCGGTCTGCTGATCGAAAACCCAAGTGGGGTTTTATTCAGAAGGGCTTAAAAAGGGCTGTCCCAGGAGGCCTGACCCTAACTGGGCTCAGGGGCGCCCTCTGATTTAGTTCAAATCAAAAGGGAATTCATTAAACAGTCCAAAATCATATTATACACTTATACAAACAGTATCATACTCACTCATTCATCTTATACAACAATTAGATGTAAACCTCATATCTGAGGCTAATATATAAACAGCGTTATGGTAATGTGGCCATACCGTCTCCCATGAGCTTCCCCAAGTTGTGACAAACGGACCAGTTTGTAGCTGGATTCTTCACCAATCTTTTATACTTTCTCCGGAACATGAAATTTGTTCGTACCTCAAGTTCTGTGAGGTGGAAGGAATTGCTTTGTTCTCCATGAAAATTTACTCTCTCTATACTGTGTGTCCATGAGAAGATCCTCAGGAATTTATGACGTCTCTCTGACCACAGCAGCCTAGTTGAAGGAGGAAAGGGGGAGGCAGGGAGAGGGGGATGGGGCTTGCTATACCCAAAGAGGCCAACGTCATGACGTGTGTTTTTAACAATATAACGCAAAGCTATGAAGTCAGTCAGTTTTACTTTAAATGTCATTGTATCTATATTGTTTGGCTAACCTTGTTACAGGCCCCCCTCCCTCCCCCCAGTGTAGTGGTGTATTATAGACTAACTGGTATTCTAGCTGGTACTCTCCCTGTGTGTGTGAGTGTGAGTGTGTGTGCAGGTGTGCGTGTGTCTCTCTCTCTTTACTGAGATTGCTGTAGTCTGCCTTCCTCCCATTGATTTAGCATGCCCAGTGATGGATGGCTTTAATAAAGGTAGGTGCTGTATCCCCCAAAAATGAGCAGGATTGAATAGCAACATCTGCATTTTGCTGGATAAACAGAGCAAGAGCCAGGAAGACTTGCTAAATAATGAAGCCCCCACCATACTTGTCTCTCCTCTCTCTCTCTCTCTCTCTCTCTCTCTCTCTCTCTCTCTCTCAATTCAATTTAAATGATTTATTGGCATTGGAAACAAATGTTTACATTGCCAAAGCAAGTGAAAAAGAAAATAAACAAAAGTGAAGTAAACAATAAAAAATCGACAGTAAACATTACACTCACAAAAGTTCCCGAAAGAACGAAGACAATTTAAACATGAATATGTCTATTTACAGTGTTGTCATGATTTGCAAATAGTTAAAGAACAAAATGTAGGTTGAATTTGCAATAGTGTTTGTTCTTCACTGGTTGCCCTTTTCTTGTGGCAACAGGTCACACATCTTGCTGCTGTGATGTCACACTGTGGTATTTCACCCACATGGAAGATATGGGAGTTTATCAAACATAGATTTTTTTTTTCAAATTCTTTGTGGGTCTGTGTAATCTGAGGGAAATATAGAGGCGGGGGGGAGGGGGCAATGTAAATAGTCTGGGTCACCATTTGATCAGATGTTCAGGAGTCTTATGGCTTTGGGGTAGAAGCTGTTAAAAAGCCTCTTGGACATTGACTTGGTGCTCTGGTACCGCTTGCCATGCGATACCAGAGAGAACAGTCTATGACTAGGTTAGCTAGAATCTTTTGACAATTTTTAGGGCCTTCCTCTGACACTGCCTAGGAAGCTTGAACGCAGTGATGTACTGAGCCGTACGCACTACCCTCTGTCATGCCTTGCGGTCGGAGGCCGAGCAGTTGCCATTCACCATAGTGAAGTCGTAGGCTCAGGTCTTCTGGGTCTCTATGTTTTTGGTTGGACAGGTTTCTCAATTCCTTTCTTAAGTTATTGCATTCTTCATCAGATGATTTGTTATTATTGTTAATTTGTGGGAGGGAATGCTGTCACCTCCAGGTAGGTGTTTGTCCCCCTGTGTGCTGAGGGTGTCGGGTTCTTGTCCAGTTCTGGCATTTAGGTCACCACAGACTAGTACATGTCCGTGGTCCTGGAAATGGTTGTTGATCCTCCGAAGTATGGGGACTGTATTGGTAGCACACATGGGCTATATAAATAAATTAGATTTGATTTGTTGGGAATAGTTTACTAAACTCTGCTATTCCTAGTGCTGTTGAATGTGAAGCTTGTTGGGAAAAGTTTGCTAAACTCTGCTACTCCTAGTGCTGTTGAATGTGAAGCTTGTTGGGAAAAGTTTGCTAAACTTTGCTACTCCTAGTGCTGTTGAATGTGAAGCTTGTTGGGAAAAGTTTGCTAAACTCTGCTACTCCTAGTGCTGTTGAATGTGAAGCTTGTTGGGAAAAGTTTGCTAAACTCTGCTACTCCTAGTGCTGTTGAATGTGAAGCTTGTTGGGAAAAGTTTGCTAAACTCTGCTACTCCTAGTGCTGTTGAATGTGAAGCTTGTTGGGAAAAGTTTGCTAATCTCTGCTACTCCTAGTGCTGTTGAATGTGAAGCTTGTTGGGAAAAGTTTGCTAAACTCTGCTACTCCTAGTGCTGTTGAATGTGCAGCTTGTTGGGAAAAGTTTGCTAAACTCTGCTACTCCTAGTGCTGTTGAATGTGCAGCTTGTTGGGAAAAGTTTGCTAAACTCTGCTACTCCTAGTGCTGTTGAATGTGAAGCTTGTTGGGAAAAGTTTGCTAAACTCTGCTACTCCTAGTGCTGTTGAATGTGAAGCTTGTTGGGAAAAGTTTGCTAAACTCTGCTACTCCTAGTGCTGTTGAATGTGAAGCTTGTTGGGAAAAGTTTGCTAAACTCTGCTACTCTAGTGCTGTTGAATGAGAAGCTTGTTGGGAAAAGTTTGCTAAACTCTGCTACTCCTAGTGCTGTTGAATGTGAAGCTTGTTGGGAAAAGTTTGCTAAACTCTGCTACTCCTAGTGCAGTTGAATGTGACTTGTTGGAAAAAGTTTGCTAAACTCTGCTACTCCTAGTGCTGTTGAATGTGAAGCTTGTTGGGAAAAGTTTGCTAAACTCTGCTACTCCTAGTGCTGTTGAATGTGAAGCTTGTTGAGAAAGGTTTGCTAAACTCTGCTACTCCTAGTGCAGTTGAATGTGAAGCTTGTTGGGAAAAGTTTGCTAAACTCTGCTACTCCTAGTGCTGTTGAATGTGAAGCTTGTTGGGAAAAGTTTGCTAAACTCTGCTAAAGTGCTGTTGAATGTGAAGCTTGTTGGGAAAAGTTTGCTAAACTCTGCTACTCCTAGTGCTGTTGAATGTGAAGCTTGTTGGGAAAAGTTTGCCTCTGCTACTCCTAGTGCTGTTGAATGTGAATTGTTGGGAAAAGTTTGAAACTCTGCTACTCCTAGTGCTGTTGAATGTGAAGCTTGTTGGGAAAAGTTTGCTAAACTCTGCTACTCCTAGTGCTGTTGAATGTGAAGCTTGTTGGGAAAAGTTTGCTAAACTCTGCTACCCTAGTGCTGTTGAATGTGAAGCTTGTTGGGAAAAGTTTGCTAAACTCTGCTACTCCTAGTGCTGTTGAATGTGAAGCTTGTTGGGAAAAGTTTTCTAAACTTTGCTACTCCTAGTGCTGTTGAATGTGAAGCTTGTTGGGAAAAGTTTGCTAAACTCTGCTACTCCTAGTGCTGTTGAATGTTGTTGGGAAAAGTTTGCTAAACTCTGCTACTCCTAGTGCAGTTGAATGTGAAGCTTGTTGGAAAAAGTTTGCTAAACTCTGCTACTCCTAGTGCTGTTGAATGTGAAGCTTGTTGGGAAAAGTTTGCTAAACTCTGCTACTCCTAGTGCTGTTGAATGTGAAGCTTGTTGAGAAAAGTTTGCTAAACTCTGCTACTCCTAGTGCTGTTGAATGTGAAGCTTGTTGGGAAAAGTTTGCTAAACTCTGCTACTCCTAGTGCTGTTGAATGTGAAGCTTGTTGGGAAAAGTTTGCTAAACTCTGCTACTCCTAGTGCTGTTGAATGTGAAGCTTGTTGGGAAAAGTTTGCTAAACTCTGCTACTCCTAGTGCTCTGGATGGAAGCAGTGGAATTACAGTATTAATGAAGCTTGTTCCATAACACATCACAGGGCCTAGGCCAGCTCCCCTCAGACAAACTGTTCTGATACTAATAACGTCTGTTCTGTTGTCAGAGAAGTGTGTTCCTCCTCTTCTATCGTAGAACCTCTGGTGGTGCCAGCTTGATGAGAACACTGATGTCATCTCGTCAGTAGGCCTACAGTGTTTCTCTTGATGCAAGTTATCATTGAGTGGTTTCCTCTCTCTCTCTCTCCCACATGCCTCCTCTCCATGTTTGACTCTCTCCATGTTTGACTCTTTCCATGTTTGACTCTCTCAAACATGGAGTCTTTCTCTTTATCTCTTTCCTCCTTCACCCCTTCTATCCTCCCTCTCTCTCTCTCTCTGTCTGTCTGTCTGTCTGTCTGTCTGTCTGTCTGTCTGTCTGTCTGTCTGTCTGTCTGTCTGTCTGTCTGTCTGTCTGTCTGTCTGTCTGTCTGTCTGTCTGTCTGTCTGTCTGTCTGTCTGTCTGTCTGTCTGTCTGTCTGTCTGTCTGTCTGTCTGTCTGTCTGTCTGTCTGTCTGTCTGTCTGTCTGTCTCCTCTCTCGCTCTCTATTTCTCTTCCTCTCTCGCTCTCTATTTCTCTGTTACTCAGTCTCTCTCCCTCTCACTCACTCTCTCCCTCTCACTTGCTCTCTCCCTCTCACTCGCTCTCTCTCTCTCACTCGCTCTCTCCCTCTTTCTCTTCCTCTTCTCTAATGTGGCCATTATATGATCCAGGATGCTGTTGATGACATGTGAGTGGGTGAGGCATCATGAGATGTGATGGGTGAGGGGGTGAGGCATCTTGAGATGTGATGGGTGAGGGGGTGAGGCATCATGATATGTGATGGGTGAGGTGATGAGGCTTCATGAGATGTGATGGGTGAGGGGGTGAGGCATCATGAGATGTGATGGGTGAGGGGTGAGGCATCATGAGATGTGATGGGTGAGGTGATGAGGCTTCATGAGATGTGATGGGTGAGGTGATGAGGCTTCATGAGATGTGATGTGACCAGAGCCCTGTAGGTGCAGGTATAGCACCCCTCATAAGCCTGCTGTGGTAATCATCTCTGGGACAGTCGTTTCTGTGGGAATCGTCTCCGGGACCGTCTGATCTGTGGTAAATGTCTACGGGACAATCTGACTTGTGGTAATTGTCTACGGGACAGTCCGATCCATGGTAATCGTCTCTGGGACAGCCTAATCTGTGGTAATCGTCTCTGGGAGAGTCTAATCTGTGGCAATCGTCTCTGGGACAGCCTAATCTGTGGTAATCGTCTCTGGGACAGTCTGATCTGCGGTAATCGTCTACGGGACAGTCCAATCCATGGTAATCATCTCTGGGACAGTCAGATCTGTGGTAATCGTCTCTGGGAGAGTCTATTCTGTGGTACTCGTCTCTGGGACAGTCTAATCTGTGGTAATCATCCCTGGGACAGTCGGATCTGTGGGAATCGTCTCTGGGACAGTCTAATCTGTGGAAATCAACTCCGGGACAGTCTAATCTGTGGAAATCAACTCTGGGACAGTCTATTCTGTGGTAATCGTCTCTGGGACAGTCTAATCTGTGGTAATCATCCCTGGGGCAGTCTAATCTGTGGTAATCATCCCTGGGGCAGTCTAATCTGGGAGCTGATGGCACCAAGATCCCATTAGGGCTTTGTCACTAACATTGCAGAGAAGTGAACTCTCTGTCTGTCGCTTTCTCTCTCACACACTGCATCCCTCTAACCCCTTCTCCTTCTCCTTCTCTCTCCCTCTCTCTCTCTCTCTCCCCTTCTCCTTCTCTCTCCCTCTCTCTCTCTCTCTCCTCCTTCTCTCTCCCTCTCTCTCTCTCACCCCTTCTCCTTCCTTCTCTCTCTCCCTCTCTCTCCCCTTCTCCTTCTCTCTCCCTCTCTCTCTCTCTCTCCCCTTCTCCTTCTCTCTCTCTCTCCCTCCCCTTCTCCTTCTCTCTCTCTCCCTCTCTCTCTCTCCCCTTCGCCTTCTCTCTCCCTCTGTTGACATTTTACCTCAGTTTATCCCTGCTGAAGATGAAAAGGCAGAATAAGGTTGTGGCTGGCTGCTGTAAAGGCCTCTCAATGAGGGTTAGTGATTATCATTAATTCAATCCGGGGGACTTGTTAGTATCACCCTGACCTTTTTTTCCAGCCAAAATGAAGCGATACTATCAGTTATCAATCGTAATGAGCTGTTCTGCCCACCCACCAGCCAGAACACAGAGGATGCATTCCAAATCACACCATGTTCCCTAAAGGGAATAGTGTGCCATTTGGCACGCAAACAGACAACTAGCTAGGCAACATGGCAGCCCAGTGAAATAACAACAGCTTGTTTGGTCCTTTGACACCATGTTACATAAGACCGTTGACATAGAATCCATAGAATGGCTTTCCCCATTCAAATCAATGATTTAGCAATTACATCTACTTGTTCTACAGCATGCTTTGTTTTGTTCTTCAGGTCAAAATACAACACCTGAGTGGTCGGTTGAGTCAAGCAACGTTACTTTACTGGTGTTGCTGTAAAAGTCTAGCACTCTTCTATGCTTTGAGTTTACACCTGCCGAGACAGCCCAGTTAGCTCAGTGGGTTACACCAAAACAAACAGCGTAAAGACCAAAACTAAAAGACCAAAACAAACAGCGTAAAGACCAAAACTAAAAGACCAAAACTAACAGTGTAAAGACCAAAACTAACAGCGTAAAGACCAAAACTAACAGTGTAAAGACCAAAACGAACAGCGTAAAGACCAAAACTAAAAGACCAAAACTAACAGTGTAAAGACCAAAACAGCGTAAAGACCAAAACTAACAGCGTAAAGACCAAAACTAAAAGACCAAAACTAACAGTGTAAAGACCAAAACTAACAGCGTAAAGACCAAAACTAAAAGACCAAAACTAACAGCGTAAAGACCAAAACTAACAGCGTAAAGACCAAAACTAAAAGACCAAAACTAACAGCGTAAAGACCAAAACTAACAGTGCAAAGACCAAAACAGTGTAAAGACCAAAACTAACAGCGTAAAGACCAAAACTAAAAGACTAAAACTAACAGTGTAAAGACCAAAACAGTGTAAAGACCAAAACTAACAGTGTAAAGACCAAAACTAACAGCGTAAAGACCAAAACAAACAGCGTAAAGACCAAAACTAACAGTGTAAAGACCAAAACTAACAGTGTAAAGACCAAAACTAACAGTGTAAAGACCAAAACAAACAGTGTAAAGACCAAAACTAACAGCGTAAAGACCAAAACTAACAGTGTAAAGACCAAAACAAACAGTGTAAAGACCAAAACAAACAGCGTAAAGACCAAAACTAACAGTGTAAAGACCAAAACAAACAGTGTAAAGACCAAAACTAACAGTGTAAAGACCAAAACTAACAGCGTTCAGACCAAAACTAACAAGTTACTTTCCTTTATTCTTCTTACCTTACCTGGATAAGAACACATTCCTGGATAAGAACACATTCCTGGATAAGAACACATTCCTGGATAAGAACACATTCCTGGATAAGAACACATTCCTGGATAAGAACACATTCCTGGATAAGAACACATTCCTGGATAAGAACACATTCCTGGATAAGAACACATGACAAAATCCTAAACGGATTTAATCTTGTTTAATGACTTGATACCTTAAAAGTTACATCCATCATAACTTTCAGTTCATTGAAGGAATATATTATTTTTGATTTTGTACCATAAACCATCAAAAGCATTTTACATTGATCCAGTCCTGTTTTTGTTTTTTTGACTGTTTCCAACATTTTCATTAAGTAATTATCACATGACCTACTACAGCAATGGTCACTTATCATACATTTTTTCAGTACTTGTAGGTTGCATCGGCTATGTCACAAATGGCACCCTATTCCCTTTATAGTGCACTACTTTTGACCAGGGCCCACAGGGTAGTGCACTATTTAGAGAATACGGTGGTGCTATTTGGGACGCATCCATGTCTGCCCACGAATATCTTCCTCATTAAGTATGCAGCATCCGTAGGGTCTAAATTTAAATAATTCACACCGAGCACAATCTCTGTTTCGTTCACTTTTTATGAGTGTGACAGCGGTGATCTTTATCTCTCTCTTGTATTGTATAATAAAATTGTGTTGTATTGTGTAACCTAAATATGGTTCCCAATCAGAGACAACGATAAACACCTGCCCCTGATTGAGAACCACTCTAGGCAACCATAGACTTACCTAGACAACTCTACTATACCACAATCCCATAACCTACAAAAACCCCAAGACAAAACACATCACATAAATAACCCATGTCACACCCTGGCCTGACCAAAATAATAAAGAAAAACACAGAATACTAAGACCAGGGCGTGACAATACAGTATTTCAGAACTTGACGTACTTCTTGCATTTCAATATCAGTCTAAGAGGAATTTGCGTTCCCGATCTCCCCCTTATTTTCAAGCATGATCAATGGCTTACCACCTTATTCATATGTAAATTCAACCAACCAATAGGAATACATAAACATTGAATACATATTTTTGCAGTGTCATGTGGAAACATAAACAACCCTGTAAGAGCCCTTGGAGGCAGGCAGTTTGAAAGACAGAGTAGCAGTCTCCTAATTCCCTCTCCTTGTCTCCTGCTCTGTTTTCATCATAAACTAACTCCATACTGGTTTTCTTCATCACAGTCATTTTTTATCTGCTTTTAGTCACAGCTCGGGAAATATCACCTCTTTGTTACAGACTGTTTTCCCACTCTGTCTTTCTCTGTTTTCTCTGCAAACAGTCTATCATGATTGTAGGAGTTATGTATGAAATTGCTGTTTGCTTTCTGCAAGCGTTATTGAATCGTAGCTGCTCAGTTATTCTTGATGGCGTTTATTAAAGAACATGTATGACCTTTCAGTTAATTACAAGGACAAAATCCCGAGCGGCAACACGGAGGTTTAGAAAAACCTGCCAACAAACAGAACAAAGAAGCAACTCAAAACACAAGTCACTGACAGATACAGGAGCCAGCAGCAGCATTTGCCTCCTTCCCAAATGGCACTCTATTCGCTATATAGTGCCCTGGTCATAAATTGCTCACTAAATAGTTGAATAGGGTGCTATTTGTGCACAGTCAGTAGGACTACTAAAGGTTCCTTGACGGCGACCATTCCGGCTCAGCCCAGACCCAGGCCTACCACCCACCACAGACCCAGGCCCCACCACCCACCACAGACCCAGGCCCCACCACCCACCACAGACCCAGGCCCCACCACCCACCACAGACCCAGACCCAGGCCACACCACCCACCACAGACCCAGGCCCCACCACCCACCACAGACCCAGGCCCCACCACCCACCACAGACCCAGGCCCCGCCACCCACCACAGACCCAGGCCCCACCACCCACCACAGACCCAGGCCCCACCACCCACCACAGACTCAGGCCCCACCGCCAGCCACAGACCCAGGCCCCACCACCCACCACAGACCCAGGCCCCACCACCCACCACAGACCCAGACCCCACCACCCACCACAGACCCAGGCCCCACCACCCACCACAGACAGAGGCCCCACATCCCACCACAGACCCAGACCCCACCACCCACCACAGACCCAGGCCCACCACCCACCACAGACCCAGACCCAGGCCCCACCACCCACCACAGACCCAGGCCCCACCACCCACCACAGACCCAGACCCAGGCCCCACATCCCACCACAGACCCAGGCCCTACCGCCAGCCACAGACCCAGGCCCCACCACCCGGCCCTACAGACCCAGTCCCTACCACCCACCACAGACCCAGGCCCACCACCCACCACAGACGCAGGCCCCACCACCCACCACAGAATGATCCACTGCTCTCATCTCTCACTATAATTATTCAAAGTTTAGGCCTGGAGAGCAGGGAGAGAAGGTTTACAGTAACAGTGTGGACCAGGAGAGAAGGAATGTTTAACAGTGTGGACCAGGAGAGAAGGAATGTTTAACAGTGTGGACCAGGAGAGAAGGAATGTTTAACAGTGTGGACCAGGTGAGAAGGAAGGTTTAACAGTGTGGACCAGGTGAGAAGGAAGGTTTAACAGTGTGGACCAGGTGAGAAGGAAGGTTTAAAACTTCTTAAGCTTCCCCCCTACTTTTTCTGAAATTCTGTTAAAAATCGCGCAACATTTTGGCGTCCTGCTACTCAGGCCAGGAATATAGTATATGCATATGATTAGTATGTGTGGATAGAAAACACTCAGACGTTTCCAAAACTGTTTAAATCACGGCTGTGACTATAACAGAACGTCTGTTTCATCGAAAAGCGCAGGAAAATCTGATCACTGGAGATGGAAAAAAGTATCCATGCGCCACTCCCATGAATTGTTAAAGGTGAACCGTAATATATTTGGCCAAGCTTGCAGTACCTACAGCTACCACAGGATCTATAGAGTCTCCTCATTTGAATCTGAATTGATTCTTGGTAGATCCGCCCAAAGGGAACCGATTCTCTCCGACCACCGACCCGAGGCATTGTCTGCCTTTTTTGTCCGGACATTTTTCCACACGGCAGGCTATCAATTTACATCGCCTCCTGATGATTTTTATAGCTTATTAACGTGTAGTTATACCTAAAGTTGCATTAGAAAGGTATTTCGAAGTGTTTTGTAAAAGTTTATCGTCGAATTTTTAACTTTTAAAAATGACGTTACGTTATGAAACGCTCTTTTTTCCGTTTTCCACACAGTCTTCATAGATCGATATCTAGGCTATATATGGACCGATTTAATCCAAAAAAGACCCAGTATTGATTATGGGACATCAAGGTGTGCAAAGAAAGAAGATGGTCAAAGGTAATTAATGTTTTATATTTTATTGTGCGGTTTGTGTAGCGCCGACTATGCTAATTCTTTTGTTTACATGCCCTACGGGTCTTTTGGGGTGTTGCATGCTATCAGATAATAGCTTCTCATGCTTTCGCCGAAAAGCATTTTAAAAATCTGAAACGGTGGCTAGATTCACAATGACTGTAGCTTTATTTTAATACCAAACATGTGTATTTTAATGAACGTTTGCGTTTTAACTAATACCATTAGCATATAGCGTCGCGCATGTGCATTTCTAGAGCTCTAGGTGAGACGTCTGCGTCTCAAGTAAGCTCAAGAGGTTTTAACAGTGTGGACCAGGAGAGAAGGAAGGTTTAACAGTGTGGACCAGGTGAGAAGGAAGGTTTAACAGTGTGGACCAATGTAACAGAGAGCTGTTTAACATGTAACAGAGAGCTGTCTTATTTCAAGCTCCGGCAATAAAATCAATCACATTGTAACAGCACTGTGTAATCACATGGGACAGCATTGTGAAATCACATGGAACAGCACTGTGTAATCACATGGAACAGCACTGTGTAATCACATGGAACAGCATTGTGTAATCACATGGAACAGCATTGTGTAATCACATTGTAACAGCACTGTGTAATCACATTGTAACAGCACTGTGTAATCACATTGTAACAGCACTGTGTAATCACATTGTAACAGCACTGTGTAATCACATGGAACAGCACTGTGTAATCACATGGAACAGCACTGTGTAATCACATGGAACAGCACTGTGTAATCACATGGAACAGCATTGTGTAATCACATGGAACAGCACTGTGTAATCACATGGAACAGCACTGTGTAATCACATTGTAACAGCACTGTGTAATCACATTGTAACAGCACTGTGTAATCACATTGTAACAGCACTGTGTAATCACATTGTAACAGCACTGTGTAATCACATTGTAACAGCACTGTGTAATCACATTGTAACAGCACTGTGTAATCACATTGTAACAGCACTGTGTAATCACATGGAACAGCACTGTGTAATCACATTGTAACAGCACTGTGTAATCACATTGTAACAGCACTGTGTAATCACATTGTAACAGCACTGTGTAATCACATTGTAACAGCACTGTGTAATCACATGGAACAGCTTCCACCTGTCTGTCCCGTTACATTTTTATTCATCTGAGCTGTTGTAAAACATATATTTTAAAATTTTGAAGGGGTTCTTTCTACTCACATTACCTTCAGAGAATGATGTTTTTGATATCTCTGATGAGTTAATGTCTTTATATTGAGGATTTCACACTGTTAGCTAGCAGAGAATGATGTTTTTGATATCTCTGATGAGTTAATGTCTTTATATTGAGGATTTCACACTGTTAGCTAGCAGAGAATGGTGTTTTTGATGCCTCTGATGAGTTAATGTCTTTATATTCAGGATTTCACACTGTTAGCTAGCAGAGAATGGTGTTTTTGATATCTCTGATGAGTTAATGTCTTTATATTCAGGATTTCACACTGTTAGCTAGCAGAGAATGGTGTTTTTGATATCTCTGATGAGTTAATGTCTTTATATTGAGGATTTCACACTGTTAGCTAGCAGAGAATGGTGTTTTTGATATCTCTGATGAGTTAATGTCTTTATATTGAGGATTTCACACTGTTAGCTAGCAGAGAATGGTGTTTTTGATGCCTCTGATGAGTTAATGTCTTTATATTCAGGATTTCACACTGTTAGCTAGCAGAGAATGGTGTTTTTGATGCCTCTGATGAGTTAATGTCTTTATATTGAGGATTTCACACTGTTAGCTAGCAGAGAATGATGTTTTTGATATCTCTGATGAGTTAATGTCTTTATATTCAGGATTTCACACTGTTAGCTAGCAGAGAATGGTGTTTTTGATGCCTCTGATGAGTTAATGTCTTTATATTCAGGATTTCACACTGTTAGCTAGCAGAGAATGGTGTTTTTGATATCTCTGATGAGTTAATGTCTTTATATTGAGGATTTCACACTGTTAGCTAGCAGAGAATGGTGTTTTTGATGCCTCTGATGAGTTAATGTCTTTATATTGAGGATTTCACACTGTTAGCTAGCAGAGAATGGTGTTTTTGATATCTCTGATGAGTTAATGTCTTTATATTGAGGATTTCACACTGTTAGCTAGCAGAGAATGGTGTTTTTGATATCTCTGATGAGTTAATGTCTTTATATTCAGGATTTCACACTGTTAGCTAGCAGAGAATGGTGTTTTTGATATCTCTGATGAGTTAATGTCTTTATATTGAGGATTTCACACTGTTAGCTAGCAGAGAATGGTGTTTTTGATGCCTCTGATGAGTTAATGTCTTTATATTGAGGATTTCACACTGTTAGCTAGCAGAGAATGATGTTTTTGATATCTCTGATGAGTTAATGTCTTTATATTCAGGATTTCACACTGTTAGCTAGCAGAGAATGATGTTTTTGATATCTCTGATGAGTTAATGTCTTTATATTCAGGATTTCACACTGTTAGCTAGCAGAGAATGGTGTTTTTGATGCCTCTGATGAGTTAATGTCTTTATATTCAGGATTTCACACTGTTAGCTAGCAGAGAATGGTGTTTTTGATATCTCTGATGAGTTAATGTCTTTATATTGAGGATTTCACACTGTTAGCTAGCAGAGAAGTGCTAACCCATTTTCTTTTTGCTTTGATAGCTGAACACAATGGTCCTGCCCAATCAACGTATTCAAACCCCTTCTTCTATATTTTGCTGTGTTACAGCCTGTTAAGGGAATTTTTATCAATGATGACTAATTATGTATACATTTCAATCAGGACTGACTAATCAGAATACTATTATGTTACTGTATATGTACTAATCAGAATACTATTATGTTACTGTATATGTACTAATCAGAATACTATTATGTTACTGTATATGTACTAATCAGAATACTATTATGTTACTGTATATGTACTAATCAGAATACTATTATGTTACTGTATATGTACTAATCAGAATACTATTATGTTACTGTATATGTACTAATCAGAATACTATTATGTTACTGTATATGTACTAATCAGAATACTATTATGTTACTGTATATGTACTAATCAGAATACTATTATGTTACTGTATATGTATGAATTTTCTTTTTAATCCTAGTACTGAATATAATGTGTGTAAATATAATCAAGAATTAGAACAATGACTGTCTGTTCCTGGGTAGAAATGAATGAACTATATCTTCAGTCTGGCTAGAAGGCTTATCTACACAAGCATGACCTTGGCTCGGTCATATATTATCTTAAATAGGGAGAGACATGTGAGAACCATACAGCCTTTGTACTAGAGCGGAGATGACACGGGTTGGTACTGGAACTAATGCCGTCATTTTCAGTTTATAACCTGTGGTAAAATGTGTAAGGAGCAGTACTCTCGTCAATAAAAGCTGCTGTTTGACTTTAAGACTGGGCTCTGTCCATGTTTATACTAATAAGGGTCATACAAATCCTTATGAATTGACAGAGTGTTTAATTTTAATTGGGTATTAAAACAGAGGAATTTAATTCCTGTAACACAGCCTGAATTCAAAAATGATTTAATATAAGTTTTTCTCACTCACCTACATACAATACCCCATAATGACAAAGTAAAAAAAAATGTTTAGAAATGTTTGCAATTTTATTAAAAATAAATTACAGAAATATCAAATTTACATAAGTATTCACACCCTCAATACTTTGTAGAAGCACATTTGGTGGCGAATACAGCGTTGAGTCGTCTTGGGTATGTCTGAATCAGCTTTGAGTCGTCTTGGGTATGTCTGAATCAGCTTTGAGTCGTCTTGGGTATGTCTGAATCAGCTTTGAGTCATCTTGGGTATGTCTGAATCAGCTTTGAGTTGTCTTGGGTATGTCTGAATCAGCTTTGAGTTGTCTTGGGTATGTCTGAATCGGCTTTGAGTCGTCTTGGGTATGTCTGAATCAGCTTTGAGTTGTCTTGGGTATGTCTGAATCAGCTTTGAGTTGTCTTGGGTATGTCTGAATCGGCTTTGAGTCGTCTTGGGTATGTCTGAATCAGCTTTGAGTCGTCTTAGGTATGTCTGAATCAGCTTTGAGTCATCTTGGGTATGTCTGAGTGAGCTTTGAGTCGTCTTGGGTATGTCTGAATCAGCTTTGAGTCGTTATGGGGATGTCTGAATCAGTTTTGCACATCACATTTGATGATTTTCTCACATTCTTCTTTGTAGATTTTCCCAAGCTCTGTTAAGTTAGATGGGGAACGGCGGTGTACAGCATTTCAACAGATTTCGATTGGGATACAAGTCTGGGCTTGGCTGGGCCACTCAAAGACTAAATACATTGTTGTTCTGAAGCCATTCCAGCATTGGTTTGGCTGTATGCTTGGGGTCATTGTCTTGTTGGAATGTAAATCTTCGTCCCCAGTCTAAGGTTGTTTGCACTCTGAAGCAGGTTCTCATCAAGGATTCGCCTGTATTTGGCTCCATTCATTGTTCCCTCCATCCTTACTAGTCTCCCAGTCCCTGGTTCTGAAAATCATCCCCATAGCATGATGCTGCCACCACCAGGATGGTGTTCGATGGGTGATGAGCTGTGCCTTGTAACACTTTGCATTCAAGCCAAATAGTAAAATGGTTTTGTCTCATCAAACCACAGAATGTTTTGCTTTACTATCTCAGTCATTCACGTGTGTATTCACGTGCCTATTTGCAAACTCCAGGCGTGATGTCATGTGCCTTTTTCTCAGGAGCGGCTTCCGTCTGGCCCCTCTCCCATAAAGCCCAGATTGGTGAAGTGGTGTAAAGACTCTTGTCCTTCTGGCAGGTTCTACCATCTCAACCAAGGAACTCTGTAGTTCTGTCAGAGAGGCCTTTGGGTTCTTGGTCACCTCCCTGACCAAGGTCCTTCTTGCCCAGTTGCTCAGTTTGGTCAGACAGCCAGCTCTAGCAAGTGTCTGGGTAGTTCCATATTTTTTCCATTTCCTAATGATGGAGACCTCTGTGCTCTTGGAAACTTAAAACATGTTTTTTATACGATTCCCCAGATATATACCTCATCACAATTCTATCTCGGAGACAGTTCCTTGAACACCATGGTATAGTTTCTGCTCTGCTATGCACTGTCAACTGTGAGACCTTATATAGACAGGTGTGTTTCTTTCTTTCATGTCCAAACAATAGTGGACTCCAATCAAGTTGTGGCGACATGGATGATCAAAGGAAATTGGACCTGAGCTGAATCTGGAGTGTTATAACAAAGAGCTGTGAGAATACGTATGTAAATGAGATATTTCTGTATTTAATTTTCAATAAATTAGCAAACATTTCTAAAAAAACAAACATTTTTTCACTTTGTCATTATGGGGTATTGTGTGTAAATGTGTGAGGAAAAAATTTGCTTAATCTATTTTGAATTCAGGCTGTAACACAACCAAATGTTGAATAAGTCAAGGGGTATGAATAACTGTAGTTTCATGCAGTTTCGTCTTAGAGATACACAAAAGATATACCCAAAAGCCATATTATGCCATCACTGCCCCTTAAAGATGGAATCCGCATTACGGGAAACAGAGCAACTGTTTTTCCCCCAGCACCATTGTTGTTAGTTATTGTTATGAGTTTGGTTTTGTGGACTGGATTGGAGTTGAGGTGAGGAGCGTCCAATCGCAGGTGAGCAGTTCTATGAGTACATTTCCTCATGTTCTATCGCAAGTTCAATGATGTCACAGGGGGAAAAAAGTGTTGATCGTTTTTCACTAGCTTCTTTGTTGTTGTAATGTCTTCAGTTTCACCATTAAGGAGTCTGCATGACTCTGTTCCTGGTCAAGACTACCTTAATAAGGAAATCATGTTTTCTCAAATGTTACCTTTTGAATACGGTGTTAGAACACTACACTATTAGAAAAAAAGGTGCTACCTAGAAACGTAAAAGGGTTCTTTGGCTGTCTCCATGGGAGAACCCTTTGAAGAACACTTTTTGGTTCCATGAAGAACCCGTATTCCAGTCTTCAGCCTGTGATTGGTGCAGACATTCTTTCCATCTTGACTCTTCTATTGATCGGGTCTCTGTTGAATACAAACCTGTCAACCATACAGAGGAAATTAAGTGTTTCTGCTGTTATGGTCATTGAAGGAAATGACAAGATACTTGAAAATATGCTGCTGATGGCTCCACTTGAAAAAGCCATCCCACAGGATACAGAGCAGCTAGGTAGACAGGCTTGTGTTGATTACACACACGCACAAAGACACAGACACACGGACACACACACACACACAGTACACACACGTACACACAACACTCACACAGTCACAGACACACACACACAGATACGCACACTGTACACACACAGTACGCACACACAACACACACACACACACACCACACAACACACACACACACACACACACACACACACACCACACACACACAATCACATGCACGCGCACACACAGACACACATGCATAGAGACAGTATGTGTGCTACATGATCAAGGAGATCAGGTTGTCAACCACTCAGGTCACACCAGATCACAACATCATAATACCCATAAAACCTAGCGTTCAAACAGGAAAATGGTTCCAATTGTTTTTCCACCATTCATTTTTCCCATGGTGAATTTTAGAACAGTTGAAACAAGGGCTGTGTTTTGTGTGTGTGCTTTCCTTGACGTTTTGATAATAGTGTACATCTCTCTAGGACAAGGGGACCTTGCGCCTGTATTTATTTACCCTCCCCAAAATGAAATGCTGATTAGCTGCTAGTACGGCTATCATAAAGATCGTCAAATGCCTTGATGATCTGGATGAGACTGACGAATCGAGGCAAAGGTAAGAACCTCTGGATTAACTATCTAATGTTAGCTAAATGTATTAATACAGTTTTTTACAATCATGTTGGCACTAATTTCAGAACCTTTTTTCAAACACTCTATAGACAAAAAACTCACAACCAATGATCAAAATGCAAATTTTTCAAAACTCAAACACTTTTTCCAATTGCTTGGATACAATACACATAAAGCTAAGATCATTTGTTCATTGAACTAAAATCACCTGTTCAAAATGACACAACTTAACATCAAAGTTTTACCATTTCAAAATGCAATTCACACATTACATCTGAGATGACTGTCTATTCATTTCATTGCAATGATCTAACTATCAATTGATATAACTGCTCAAAATGATAAGTAACTGTTGCATTACTCTTAATGCATAGTTTTATGGAAACTGACAAACAACATTCCATGTTTAGATCATGCAAGTTTCAGGATAACGAGATCCATTGACGCCAATTACCGTGGAACATGAACCAATTGGACTACATTATCTATGGATGTAATATTTCATCATCATTCTTTATCAGACACGGTAATGTGTGGTCCCATGTACCACTTTTCCAGACCATGTTTTCAGATTTAACATTACTGTACACTCACCGGCCACTTTATTAGGTACACCTATCTAGTACTGGGTAGGACCCCCTTTTGCCTCCACATCAGTCTGAATTATTCACGGTGTTGTACGTTAAGAGATGCCATTCTGTACACCACTGTTTTAAACAGCTGTTATTTGAGCTTTTGTGGCCTTTCTGTCAGCTTGAATGAGTCTGGACATTCTCCTCTTACCTCTCTCATTAACAAGGTGTTTTTGCCCACAGAAATGCCGCTCACTGAATGTGTTTTGTTTATCCCACCATTCTCTGTAAACTCTAGAGACTGTAGTGCGTAAAAATCCCAGAAAGGCAGCTGTTTCTGAGATGCTGGAATCACCATGTGTGGCATCAACAATCATACCACAGTCAAAGTTGCTTAGATTACTCATCATGCCTGTTCTAATGTTTGGTCGAACAACATCTAAAGCTCTCTCTATACTCTATATATTGAGTTGCAGGCAGCCACATGATTCACTGTTCGAATATAACCTTCCTTGATGAGCTAAATCAGGTCTGTAGAGCTGATGGCATGACCTATGTCATTGTGTGGGATAATGTCAGGTTCCACCATGCTCAAATGGTGCAAGCATGGTTTCAAGCCCATCCACAATTTACCACCCTGTACTTACCCCCATACTCTCTTTTCCTTAACCCGATTGAGAATTTTATCTCCACATGGAGGGAGAAGGTATATGATAGGCGCCCTCACGAACAAGCCACCGTTCTCCAGGCCATAGATGACGCATGCAATGACATCAAGGCAGACCAGTGTCAGGCCTGGATTCGCCATGCCCTAAGATTCTTCCCAAGATGTTTGGCTAATGAAAACATCCATTGTAATGTGGATGAGAACATGTGGCCAAATCCGCAAGACAAATCCGCAAGACAGGGTTGAGGGAAATATAGAAGTACGGTATTCAATCTTTTGTTTTGCTCTTTACAGTAAGCCAGGTGAGGAACACTGCAGTGGTGTTTTACTGTAAGCCAGGTGAGGAACACTGCAGTGATGTTTTACAGTAAGCCAGGTGAGGAACACTGCAGTGATGTTTTACAGTAAGCCAGGTGAGGAACACTGCAGTGATGTTTTACAGTAAGCCAGGTGAGGAACACTGCAGTGATGTTTTACAGTAAGCCAGGTGAGGAACACTGCAGTGATGTTTTACAGTCAGCCAGGTGAGGAACACTGCAGTGATGTTTTACAGTAAGCCAGGTGAGGAACACTGCAGTGATGTTTTACAGTAAGCCAGGTGAGGAACACTGCAGTGATGTTTTACAGTAAGCCAGGTGAGGAACACTGCAGTGATGTTTTACAGTAAGCCAGGTGAGGAACACTGCAGTGATGTTTTACAGTAAGCCAGGTGAGGAACACTGCAGTGATGTTTTACAGTAAGCCAGGTGAGGAACACTGCAGTGATGTTTTACAGTAAGCCAGGTGAGGAACACTGCAGTGATGTTTTACAGTAAGCCAGGTGAGGAACACTACAGTTGACGCTTTACTGTAGTTTTTTTCTTTTTTTGTAGCTAATTATTTTTGCTTTGATTCAAAGAAACCTATGTTGTGATTTTATTCTATTTCATCAATAAATGTCATATTTTGTTCAATGATTCCACTGTGTCTGTAGTATTCTCTCTACTAGTCCTTTTACAGTGATGTATTTACGTGTAGTAGCATCATGAAACATGTATGACATATTTTGTATAACAATATTTAATGATTGTACAAACAACTACGCATTGAAACTATCGGTATCTTGTGTGTGGGTGATCTAATTGAACGTTCCTATGGTATTTCATGATAAATGAGTTATTTGAACCAATGATTCTGCAAGTGCAAGGTTTCTTTAAAGATATGAATGCACAACGCAATGTTTTGAACATTGGACAGCCTGTGTTACAAGTGATGGCCGTTTTGAGTTTCGTGTCTAGAGTTTTGAAAATTGACCACAAGGTTCTGAAATTAGTGCCAAAGTGATTGTTAAAAACTGGAGTTTACAGACACTTTGCACTGGTTCGTTATTAGTCATCAATCTAGAGAGAGGGCAATATTTAATTAATGTTGCAGCCCTCTCGCTTCAAACATACAGTATTATATAGTCATTACTACATGGAAAGAATTTCACACAGTCTGGTGGGGTACGTGTGGGGTACGTGTGTGCTCATGTTGCTCAAATGAACAGCATCCGGTTTTAAAAAACAGATAAAGCAACACCTCACGACACAACGCCTCTCCCCTATTTGACTTAGGTAGTTTGTGTGTATGTATTGATATGTAGACTACGTGTGCCTTTAAACATGTTTTATGTACAGTAGTTCTGTGTTTTATGTACAGTAGTTCTGTCATGAAGCAGCCAGAGCTGTCAGTCTGCATGGAGCAGCCAGAGCTGTCAGTCTGCATGGAGCAGCCAGAGCTGTCAGTCTGCACTGTCAGTCTGCATGGAGCAGCCAGAGTTGTCAGTCTGCATGAAGCAGCCAGAGATGTCAGTCTGCATGGAGCAGCCAGAGATGCCAGTCTGCAAAGGGGCTGCCAGTCTGCATGGAGCTGCCAGTGTCAGTCTGCATGGAGCAGCCAGTCTGCAGTCTGCATGAAGCAGCCAGAGATGTCAGTCTGCATGGAGCAGCCAGAGATGCCAGTCTGCAAGGAGCTGCCAGTCTGCAAGGAGCTGCCAGTCTGCAAGGAGCTGTCAGTCTGCAAGGAGCTGCCAGTCTGCAAGGAGCTGCCAGTCTGCAAGGAGCTGTCAGTCTGCAAGGAGCTGTCAGTCTGCAAGGAGCTTCAGATCTGCCAGTCAGACTCTTCCAGATCTGCCAGTCAACCAGACTCTTCCAGATCCGCCAGTCAACCAGACTCTTCCAGATCTGCCAGTCAACCAGACTCTTCCAGATCTGCCAGTCAGCCAGACTCTTCCAGATCTGCCAGTCAGCCAGACTCTTCCAGATCTGCCAGTCAGCCAGACTCTTCCAGATCTGCCAGTCAACCAGACTCTTCCAGATCTGCCAGTCAGCCAGGATCTGCCAGTCAACCAGACTCTTCCAGATCTGCCAATCAACCAGACTCTTCCAGATCCGCCAGTCAGCCGGGATCTGCCAGAACTGCCAGTCGGCCAGGATCTGCCAGTCGGCCAGGATCCGCCAGATCTGCCAGGATCCGCCAGTCAGCCAGGATCTGCCAGATCCGCCAGTCAACCAGGATCTGCCAGTCAGCCAGGATCTGCCAGTCAGCCAGGATCTGCCGAAACCACCAGCCAGCCAGGATCTGGTAGATCCATCAACCTGCCTGAGCTTCCTCTCACTTCCTCTCACTCCTGAGCTTCCTCTCACTCCCCTCTGAGCTTCCTCTCACTCCTGAGCTTCCTCTCACTCCCGAGCTGCCCCTCTGTCCCGAGCTGCCCCTCTGTCCCGAGCTGCCCCTCTGTCCCGAGCTGCCCCTCTGTCCCGAGCTGCCCCTCTGTCCCGTGTTATTAAGTAGGGTTGCCGTGGGACAAGGTGGAGCGTCAAGGTGGAGCGGACAAGGTGGAGGAAGACTACGGTGAAGTGGGGGCCACGTCCAGCACCAGAGCCGCCACCGCGGACAGATGCCCACCCAGACCCTCCCCTATAGGTTCACGTTTTGCGGCCGGATTCCGCACCTTGGGGGGGGTACTGTCACACCCTGACCATAGTTTACTTTGTATATTTCTATGTTTTGGTTGGTCAGGGTGTGAGCTGAGTGGGCATTCTATGTTTCATGTCTAGTTTGTCTATTTCTATGTCTGGCCTGATATGGTTCTCAATCAGAGGCAGGTGTTAGTCATTGTCTCTGATTGGGAACCATATTTAGGTAGCCTGGGTTTCACTGTGTGTTTGTGGGTGATTGTTCCTGTCTCTGTGTTTTCACCAGATAGGGCTGTTTCGGTTTTCGTTACGTTTCCACGTTTGTTGTTTTTTTGTAGTTTTTGTATTGATTCGTGTTTTACGTTTGTTGATTAAACATGGATCGCAATCTTCACGCCGCATTTTGGTCCGACTCTCCTTCACACCTAGAAAACCGTTACAAGTTCTGTGTTTTATGTACAGTAGTTCTGTATTTTATGTACAGTAGTTCTGTATTTTATGTACAGTAGTTCTGTGTTTTATGTACAGTAGTTCTGTGTTTTATGTACAGTAGTTCTGTGTTTTATGTACAGTAGTTCTGTATTTTATGTACAGTAGTTCTGTGTTTTATGTACAGTAGTTCTGTGTTTTATGTACAGTAGTTCTGTGTTTTATGTACAGTAGTTCTGTATTTTATGTACAGTAGTTCTGTGTTTTATGTACAGTAGTTCTGTGTTTTATGTACAGTAGTTCTGTGTTTTATGTACAGTAGTTCTGTTTTATGTACAGTAGTTCTGTGTTTTATGTACAGTAGTTCTGTGTTTTATGTACAGTAGTTCTGTATTTTATGTACAGTAGTTCTGTGTTTTATGTACAGTAGTTCTGTATTTTATGTACAGTAGTTCTGTGTTTTATGTACAGTAGTTCTGTATTTTATGTACAGTAGTTCTGTGTTTTATGTACAGTAGTTCTGTATTTTATGTACAGTAGTTCTGTGTTTTATGTACAGTAGTTCTGTGTTTTATGTACAGTAGTTCTGTGTTTTATGTACAGTAGTTCTGTATTTTATGTACAGTAGTTCTGTGTTTTATGTACAGTAGTTCTGTCCTTGCTGTTCTGGCCTACTAATGTTCTGTATTATGTCATGTGGACCTCATGAAGAGGAGCTTCTGCTTCTGAAACAGCTAATGGAGATCCTAATAAAATACCAAAATTGACGCAATACCTGTTTGCAAAGATGTCAGCTAGAGATGCCGTGTAAGAGCTCGTAAGGAATGATAGATTTGTATGATGTCTACTTTGATGCTAATTATCTTAGAGTAAATAGAGACTAATATGTTGATAAACGTCACCTTGTCCGAGAGAGATTTACACGGTAATCAAAACATTGCCAGGATAAGAAGACATGAAACACAGCCCTTATTGTAAGTGTTTCTAAAATCCCCTATTGGGAAAATGAATGGTGGAAAAACAATTGGAACCATTTCCCTATTTGACCGCTAGCTTTTATGGGTATTATGTAGGGTGCCATTTGGGACTCATAACCTCCACTGTGGGGCTCTGTAGGGTGCCATTTGGGACTCATAACCTCCACTGTGGGGCTCTGTAGGGTGCCATTTGGGACTCATAATAAGGGCCCCTCATCACCTCCACTGTGGGGCTTTGTAGGGTGCCATTTGGGACTCATACCCTCCACTGTGGGGCTCTGTAGGGTGCCATTTGGGACTCATTATAAGGGCCCCTCATCACCTCCACTGTGGGGCTTTGTAGGGTGCTATTTGGGACTCATCATAAGGGCCCCTCATCACCTCCACTGTGGTGCTCTGTAGGGTGCCATTTGGGACTCATACCCTCCACTGTGGGGCTCTGTAGGGTGCCATTTGGGACTCATTATAAGGGTCCCTCATCACCTCCACTGTGGAGCTCTGTAGGGTGCTATTTGGGACTCATTATAAGGGCCCCTCATCACCTCCACTGAGGGGCTCTGTAAGGTGCCATTTGGGACTCATCATAAGGGCCCCTCATCACCTCCACTCAGTGTACATGTACCAAAAACGTTTTAGTCTTTCACACCAACATCCCCATGAATCCTCTAAAGCAAGCAGTGTTTCCCAACTCCAGTCCTCCAGTAACCCCAACAGTACACATTTTTTCGTGGTAGCCCTTGACAAACGCATCTCATTCAGCTCATTGAGTGCCTGATGATTATTTGACGAGTTGAATCGGGTGTGCTTGTAAGTGTACTGTTGGGGGTACTCAAGGACCAGGGTTAGGAAACACTGCTCTAAAGCACCCTTCTCTCAGACAGACAGACAGACAGACAGACAGACAGACAGACAGACAGACAGACAGACAGACAGACAGACAGACAGACAGACAGACAGACAGACAGACAGACAGACAGACAGACAGACAGACAGACAGACAGACAGACAGAGACCGTACTTGAATGCTTTAACGACATGATGATGTACTCTTTCTACCAATAGGTTGCTTAACGTACACAACAGTTCAGTTCAGTACACACCGTAGGTGGTTTTATAGCTTATTTTCTTTAAGTATGGATACTTGTCTGATGTGTGTGTGTTATACTGAATGTAAGAGGCTAGGAGAGAGGATGATAGTGATGTAGTTTACTGTGAATCATTACAAATCCAGCGCACAGACAGAGTGTGTGTGTACCTATGTGTACGTATGTATGTGTGTGTGTGTGTAGCTAGTGGCAAATTAGAGCAGAAAGTCTTAGACTGAGCGTTTGATGAATGCTCAAAGGAATTTAGAGGTAGTTTTACACACCTAGGCAGCAAAAATAATCCTTTTTACTTTTGCAGTCGTAATTAGGCTCTGATGAAGTTGGGGCGGCGGCTGTGTGTGTGTGTGTGTGTGTGTGTGTGCGTGTGTGTGTGTGTGTTTGGGGGCAACAGAAACTTCTTACTTCCTGTTCAAAGCATTTGCCTCACCCTTCCTCTCGGAGGTTCTGCTACAGTAATGAGTTAGCTAGACTTTATCCTTCCTCTCTGAGGTTCTGCTACAGTAATGAGTTAGCTAGACTTTATCCTTCCTCTCTGAGGTTCTGCTACAGTAATGAGTTAGCTAGACTTTATCCTTCCTCTCTGAGGTTCTGCTACAGTAATGAGTTAGCTAGACTTTATCCTTCCTCTCTGAGGTTCTGCTACAGTAATGAGTTAGCTAGGCCTCACCTGTCACGACTTCCACCGAAGTCGGTCCCCCTCCTTGTTCGGGCGGCGTTCGGCAGTCGACATCACCGGTCTTCTAGCCATCGCCGCTCCACCTTTCATTTTCCATTTGTTTTGTCTTGGTTTTCCGCACACCTGGTTCACATTCCCTCATCTGAATAAATGTATTTTACCCTCTGTTCCCCCCATGTCTGCGTGTGGAATTGTTTGCTTCAGGCTGGTTTGCGCCGGGTATGTGTTTGACCCGTTGTGTTCTGTTTATTGTACCGTTTGTGTACTTTGGGCGTTATCGCTGTTGTCCTTGGGCATGAATAAAGTGCGCCTGTTATCACCCATCTCTGCTCTCCTTCACCTGACTTACCTTCAACCAGTTGCGCACATCATGACATCACCCTTCCTCTCTGAGGTTCTGCTACAGTGATGAGTTAGCTAGACTTTATCCTTCCTCTCTCAGGTTCTGCTACAGTATTGGTTATTTGTGGCTGGGGTGGTATGTATTGTCAAATGTAGGGAAAACAACTGGCACTGGCTCTGTTACTGCTGTCAATTAGAAAGAGGAAACATCAGCTGATTAGTGTAGGGATCTGTCCACACACACACACACACACACACACACACACACACACACACACACACACACACTTCTGATAGAGGTAATGAATGAGTGAAAAGCCTGTACTGTTTCTCCTTAACACTCACATACACAGAAACTTGTTCGCAGACACACACACACACACACACACACACACATTTCTGATGTACCACTATTATTGCTGAAGCTAATGAAGGAAGCCAAGACGGTGAGAAGTCTTCCTGTATTCTGATGGACAGTTGAAGTCAGAAGTTTATATACACCTTAGCCAAATACGTTTAAACTCAGTTTCACAATTCCTGACATTTAATCCTAGTAAAAATGTCCTGTTTTAGGTCAGTTAGGATCACCACTTTATTTAAAGAATGTGAAATGTCAGAATAATAGTAGAGATAATGATTTATTTCAGCTTTTATTTCTTTCATCACATTCCCAGTGGGTCAGAAGTTTACATACACCCAATTAGTATTTGGAAGCATTGCCTTGAAATTGTTTAACTTGGGTCAAATGTTTTGGGTAGCCTTCCACAAGCTTCCCACAATAGGTTGGGTGAATTTTTTCTACGGGTTTGAGGTCAAGGCTTTGTGATGGCCACTCCAATACCTTGACTTTGTTGTCCTTAAGCCATTTTGCCACAACTTTGGAAGTATGCTTGGGGTCATTGTACATTTGGAAGACCCATTTGCAACAAAGATTTAACTTCTTGACTGATGTCTTCAGATGTTGCTTCAATATATCCACATAATCTTCCTGCCTCATTGTGCCATCTATTTTGTGAAGTTCTGCAGTTCCTCCTGCAGCAAAGCACCCCCACAACATGATGCTGCCATGAGATGGTGTTCTTCGGCTTGCAAGCATCCCCCTTTTTCCTCCAAACATAACAATGGTCATTAAGGCCAAACAGTTCTAATTTTGTTTAATCAGACTATAGGACATTTGTCCAAAAAGTATGATCTTTGTCCCCATGTGCAGTTACAAACATAGTCTGTCTTTATTATGGTGGTTTTGGAGTTGTGGCTTCTTCCTTGCTGAGCGGCCTTTCAGGTTATGTCAATATAGGAGTCATTTACTGTGGCTATAGATACTTTTGTACCTGTTTCCTCCAGCATCACAAGGTCCTTAGCTGTTGTTCTGGGATTGATTTGCACCTTTCGCACCAACGTACATTCATCTCTAGGAGACAGAATGCGTCTCCTTCCTGTGCGGTATGATGGCTGCGTAGTCCCATGGTGTTTATACTTGCGTACTATTGTCCGTACAGATGAACGTGGTACCTTCAGGCATTTGGAAATTGCTCCCAAAGATGTACCAGAGAAGGTCTACAATTTTTTTCTGAGGTCTTGGCTGAATTCTTTTGATTTTCCCATGATGTCAAGCAAAGAGGCACTGAGTTTGAAGGTAGGCCTTGAAATACATCCAGAGGTACACCTCCAATTGATTCAAATTATGTGAATCAGAAGCTTCTAAAGCCATGACATAATTTTCTGAAATGTTCCAAGCTGTTTAAAGGCAGAGTCAACTTAGTGTATGTAAACTTCTGACCCACTGGAAATGTGATACAGTGAATTAGAAGTGAAACAATCTGTCTGTAAACAATTGTTGGAAAAATAACTTGTGTCATACACAATGTAGATGTCCTAACCGACTTGCCAAAACTACAGTTTGTTGAGAAGATATTTGTGGAGTGGTTGAAAAATGAGTTTTAATGACTCCAACCTAAGTGTATGTAAACTTCCGACTTCCACTGTAAGGGCTAAATGCCAACCTTCTGTGCATTACCTTTGTCATGAATCCCGCTTCCTGAGTCTGTGTTTGCCTGTGTTTCTGTCCTGGAGTGTGTTTCCGGTGTCCTGGAACGCACCCTGTCTGGTTGCCGGGCGAATTAGCTTGTTGGGAGATCGATGTTCACCCGCACCTGTATCCCATCATTAATCTGCACACCTGTCCTGATCATCACCTCTCCCCTTCAAAAGCTCTGACCTGACATCCATTCCCTGCCGGATCGTTAGCCATGAACAGTATGTTGTGCCATAGTATCAGCCTCAAGTTGGATAGAATTTGTTTTGTTGTTTTTTTACGTATTGCTTGCCTTAAACTTACCTCTGTTTGTTCTGTCTTCAGTTACTCACCCGGATCATTTACTCCATTCCCGCCTGGTCGTCGGAGGATTCCGCTACCCCATTGGATCCACCTATTTACTCCCATCAACTCACCACCGCTGCCCGCTACGCCACCTGGATATATCTACCCATTCACATTCACTTGTAAATAAATACTCACCTTCTTCCTACTCTCCTTGTCCTGGTCTGCTTCTGGGTTCGATTTTGAAAGAATGTGACAACCTTGGACATGATTGATGATATTTATGTACACGACCCAGTTGTTCCTTTCATTTGTTCAATATTTGCATTGCCAGTCAAAAGTTTGGACACATCTACTCATTCAAAGGTTTTTCTTTATTTGTACTATTTTCTACACTGTAGAATAATAGTGAAGACATCAAAACTATGAAATTACACATGGAATCATGTAGTGACCAAAAAAGGGTTAAACAAAAAGGCCTTTTTTCTGACACTTAAAAACACCAAAAGAAAGATGCCCAGGGTCTCTGCTCACCTACGTGAACATGCCTTGGTCATGCTGCAAGGAGGCATGAGGAATGCAGATGTGGTCAGGGAAATACATTGTAATATCCGTACTTTGACACAACTAAGACAGCGCTACGGGAGACAGGACGGACAGCTGATCGTCCTCGCAGGTGCAGACCACGTATAACAACACCTGCACAGGATCGGTACATCCGAACATCACACCTGCGGGACAGGTACAGGATGGCAACAACAACTGCCCGAGTTACACCAGGAATGCACAATCCCTCCGTCAGTGCTCATACTGTCCACAATAGGCTGAGGGAGTCTGGACTGAGGGCTTCTAAGCCTGTTGTAAGGCTGGTCCTCACCAGACATCACCGGCAACATCGTTGCCTATGGGCACAAACCCTCCATCGCTGGACCAGACAGGACTGGCAAAAAGTGCTCTTCACTGACGATTCACGGTTTTGTCCCACCAGGGGTGATGGTCAGATTGGCGTTTATCGTTGAAGGAATGAGCGTTACACCATTGCCTGTACTCTAGAGCGGGATCGATTTGGACGTGGAGGGTCCGTCATGGTCTGGGGCAGTTGGGTCACAGCATCATCAGACTGAGCTTGTTGTCATTGCAGGCTGTCTCAACGCTGTTTGTTACAGGGAAGACATCCTCCTCCCTCATGTGGTACCCTTCCTGCAGGCTCATCCTTACATGACCCTCCAGCATGACAATGCCACCAGCCATACTGCTTGTTCTGTGCATGATTTCCTGCAAGACAGGAATATCATTGTTCTGCCATGGCCAGCGAAGAGCCCGGATCTCAATCCCATTGAGCACGTTTGGGACCTGTTGGATCAGAGGGTGAGGGCTAGGGCCATTCCCCCCAGAAATGTCTGGGAACTTGCAGGTGCCTTGGTGGAAGAGTGGGGTAATATCTCACAGCAAGAACTGGCAAATCTGGTGCAGTCCATGAGGAGGAGATGCACTGCAGTACTTAATGCGCTGGTGGCCACACCACTTGTTCAGTTTATGTCTGTTGTTGAATTGTTGTTGCTGAGTTTAGTTATAGTATATGTAGTGTATACAGTATATATATATATATATATGTACTGTATAGTATATGTACTGTATACAGTATGGCTTGTACCTCAGCTTCATACTAGTTACAGTGTAAGTTCTTCAGCGCCTGTACATATCAGGTAGTTTCAGTTTATGTTCTACAGCAACTCTACACTTATCTCCACCGTTGCACTATATAGTACATCTGTATCTGCTCTTTAATATTGGAGATGCCTGCCTGCAGGGTAGCAGTGCTATCTGGACTTTACCGGCTCTAACACTCTCTCTTTAATTAGGTTTTGATGTGTGATTGATGGAGAGGCCTTCAGGCCTGCATTTTAAAACAGGAATGGTGCTCCTCATGATGTCTATGTCCACATGACACCCTATTCCCTACATGGTTTTATTACTTTTGATTGGGCCCAGGTCAAAAGTAGTGCACTGCATAAGGAATATGGTGCCATATGGGATGTAGCCATGGTGTCAGTGAGTAGAGGGAGGGAACCCACCTCTATATCCATTCTGTTGATTTGCAAAGCCTCAGTTTTACTGGAGGGTGGGGTAATAGTAGTGGGGTGGGGATTGTTTACTGAGGGGTAGGGTAGTAGTAGTGGGGTGGGGATTGTTTACTGAGGGGTAGGGTAGTAGTGGTGGGGTGGGGATTGTTTACTGAGGGGTAGGGTAGTAGTAGTGGGGTGGGGATTGTTTTACTGAGGGGTTTGGGTAGTGAGGTGGGGATTGTTTTACTGAGGGGTTTGGGTAGTGAGATGGGGATTGTTTAATGAGGGCTAGGGTAGTGAGGTGGGGATTGTTTACTGAGGAGTTGGGTAGTGAGGTGGGGATTGTTTTACTGAGGGGTTTGGGTAGTGAGGTGGGGATTGTTTTACTGAGGGGTTTGGGTAGTGAGGTGGGGATTGTTTACTGAGGGGTTGGGTAGTGAGTTGGGGATTGTTTTACTGAGGAGTTGGGTAGTGAGGTGGGCATTGTTTACTGAGGAGTTGGGTAGTAGTAGTGGGGTGGGGATTGTTTACTGAGGAGTTGGGTAGTAGTAGTGGGGTGGGGATTGTTTTACTGAGGAGTTGGGTAGTAGTAGTGGGGTGTGGATTGTTTACTGAGGGGTTGGGTAGTGAGTTGATGTTAATTTAAAACCTCTCTGGGATAAAAAGCCAGGGAAAAAGCAGAGCGCCAAATTCAAATAAATTACTATCAAACTTTCATTAAATCACACATGCAAGATAGCAAATTAAAGCTACACTTGTTATGAATCCAGCCAACATGTCAGATTTCAAAAAGGCTTTTTGGCAAAAGCAACGATGCTATTATCTGAGGATAGCACCATAGTAAACAAAGAGAGAAACCATATTTCAACCCTGCAGGCGCGACACAAAACGCAGAAATAAAAATATACTTCATGCCTTACCTTTGATGAGCTTCTTTTGTTGGCACTCCAATATGTCCCATAAACATCACAAATGGTCCTTTTGTTCGATTAATTCCATCGATATATATCCAAAATGTCCATTTATTTGGCGAGTTTGATCCAGAAAAACACCGGTTCCAACTTGATCATCGTGACTACAAAATATCTCAAAAGTCACCTGTAAACTTTGCCAAAACTACTTTTGTAATACAACTTTAGGCATTTTTTTATGTAAATAATCGATAAAATTGGAGACGGGATGATCTGTGTTCAATACAGGAAGAAAACAAACTGAAGCATGCTTTCTGGTCACGCGCCTCTATCTAACAGTACATTTCAAGTGACCCTCTTTCAAGATGGCTGTACTTCTTCATTACACAAAGGAATAACCTCAACCAATTTCTAAAGACTGTTGACATCCAGTGGAAGCGATCGGAACTCCAAGAAAGTCCCTTAGAAATCTGGATTCCTAATGAAAG
This sequence comes from Oncorhynchus tshawytscha, assembly GCF_018296145.1. Lineage (NCBI taxonomy): Eukaryota > Metazoa > Chordata > Actinopteri > Salmoniformes > Salmonidae > Oncorhynchus > Oncorhynchus tshawytscha. The sequence continues at coordinate 34,764,548 of NC_056449.1, forward strand.
TTCATTGAAAAGAGAGTGACCTCAAAAAAAAAATCTGAATGGTTTGTCCTCTGGGTTTCTCCTTCTAAATAAGTTATGTTATACTCACATACATGATTAAAACAGTTTTAGAAAGTTCAGAGTGTTTTCCCTCCAAATCCACTAATAATATGCATATCTTATCTTCTGGGGATGAGTAGCAGGCAGTTGAATATGGACATGCATTTCATCCGGATGTGAAAATACTGCCCCCTGTCACCAATAAGTTAATTTTCATCCCAAAAACAGTATATGTCAACAGAGAAAAGACTTGAAATAGAAATGGTGTTAAACATGTAATACAGAAGCACTAAATAATCTGGACACAAAACTAAAAGAGTTTGAGGAACTTCACTTGTCAAGTTCTTCTAATCACTCCTGATGATGAGGTTTGTGATATCCTTCTGCCCAACAAATCATGTTACACTATCTGCGACAATAGCAAAACAAAAAGATTGTGAAGGCCTAAATGCACCTGATATAGATGGCAATTGATTCCTTTCAGATGGGGAAAACCCTTGATGGCATTCCAATGGAGATATATATCAGGTTTTATGAAGTACTGAAAGATCCATTACCATCATTTATAAATGGAAAACTGTCAGACACAAACATACGGACTACAGCAAGAGCCAGGGAGCCAGATGCCAGGGAGCCAGTGCAAAGACCAAGTCACTTTCAAAATGTGATGCCCCTCACCCTTCAACATTGCGAAAAAAGAGTATTGGCTAAATGTATTACTGGTGGAATATAAAAGGTCCCACCGGACATTATTCGTCAGGGTAAGATGGGATTCACAAAAATAAATATATATTGGAGACAACATTTGACAACTACTATACTAGAAATAATGGAAAACTATGAGAATACAAGGAAACCAGGTAAACTCTTTATAGCACATTTTTAGAAAGCCTTTGATACAGTCTAGAATCTGTTTATAATTGCCTGGACTTTTTTTTCACTTTGGAGAATCTCCATTAAGATGGGTAAAAGTCATGTACAACAATCATTTATGTATAATAATAAGTAACCATTACTTCTCTGACAATTTTGAATTGTCAAGAGGTGTAAAACAAGGTTGCCCTCTGTCACCAAACCTATTTATTAGGGACATTGAACTGTTAGCTTTAAAAATCAGATCTAATGATGACATTAAGGGGAGAACATGTATGGATTAGATTCAAATGTATCATTGTACACCGATGATTCAAGTTTTCTTTTAAATCCTCAATCTTCAACATTGAAGGGCCTCATCGAGGACCTCGATAACTTCTCCAGTTTCTCTGGATTATATTACAGATTGGGTCTCTAAAAGACATAAACTTCAGATTGACATGTGTTCTCCTGATTAAATGGGTGGATGGTGAATTCGATGTGCTTGGTAAATAATATGGTAAAACTCCAATATAATGATAGAGAAAAAATGTATCTTAAAAAAAATGCACAAGAAGGGTATAATATTTATGAAGGACATTGTAAACAAGGACGGTAATACTATGTCACACTAACAACAGTGTATGGAGGTGTATGCATAATGCAAAATTATAACCAACTCATCTGCCACAAAATTGGAAGAGACAATTACTTAAAGAAGAAATTAAAGAATTTGTCTGTCTGCCACCCATAAAAAATAATTAATTGCATACAATGACCCATACCTTACAGCCTTGTTATAAAGTGGATGAAATAATATGTTCCCTCATGAATCTACACACAATACCCCATAATGACAAAGTGAAAACATGTTTTTAGAAATTGTGGCTAATTTATTACAAAAACAGAAATACTCAGACCCTTTGCTATGAGACTCGAAATTGACTCGAAATTGATCATCCTTGAGAATGTTTCTACATCTTGATTGGTGTCCACATGTGGTAAATTCAATTGATTGGATATGATTTGGAAAGGCACACACCTGTCTATATAAGGTCCCACAGTTGACAGCTCATGTCAGGGCAAAAAAATAAACCATGAGGTTGAAGGAATTGTCCGTAGAGCTCCGAGACAGGACTGTGTCGAGGCACAGATCTGGGGAAGGGTACCAAAAAATGTCTGCAGCATTGAAGGTCCCCAAGAACCAAGTGGCCTCCATTTCTTAAATGAAAGAATTTTGGAACCACCAAGATTTTTCCTAGAGCTGGCTGCCTGGCAAAACTGAACAATCGGGGGAGAAGGGCCTTGGTCAGGGAGGTGACCAAGAACCCGATGGTCACTCTGACAGAGCTTCATAGTTCCTCTGTGGAGATGGGAGAACCTTCCAGAAGGGCAACCATCCCTGTAGCACTCCACCAATCAGGCCTTTATGGGAGAGTGGCCAGACGGAAGCCACTCCTCAGTAAAAAGCACATAACAGCCCGCTTGGAGTTTGACAAAAGGCACCTGAAGGACTCAGACCATCGGATATAAGATTCTCTCGTCTGATGAAACCAAGATTAAATTATTTGGCATGAATACAAAGCATCACATCTGGAGGAAACCTGGCACCATCCCTACGGTGAAGCATGGTGGTGGCAGCATCATGCTGTGGAGATGTTATTCAGTAGCAGGGAGTGGGAGACTAGTCAGGATTGAGGGAAAGATTAACAGCGTGAAGTACAGAGAGATCCTTGATGAAAACCTGCTCAGTACCTCAGACTGGGTAATGGTTCACCTACCAACAGGACAACGACCCTAAGCACACAGCCACGACAACGCAGGAGTGGCTTCTGGACAAGCCTCTGAATGTCCTTGAGTGACCCAGCCAGAGCCCGGACTTGAACCCGATCGAACATCTCTGGAGAGACCTGAAAATAGCTGTGCATCAATGCTCCCCATCCAACCTGACAGCTTGAGAGGATCTGCAGAGAAGAATGGGAGAAACTCCCCAAATACAGGTGCAACAAGCTTGTATCGTCACACAAAATAAGACTCGAGGCAGTAATCTCTCCCACAAGTGCTTCAACAAAGTACTGAGTAAAAGGTCTGAATACTTATGTAAATGTGATATTTCCGTTTTTATTTTTCATTCATTGCAAACATTTCTAAAATTGTGTTTTTTCTTTGTCATTACGGGTTATTGTGTGTAGATTGATGAGGGAAAAAACATTTTAATACATTTTAGAATAAGGCTGTTATGTAACAATGTTTGGAAAAAGAGAAGGGGTCTCAATACTTTCCTAATGTACTGTATATCAAAAAAGTATCCGTTTCACTTAGTCAAAATGTTTGACAGTAATGTCATAAAAAAAAATGTCAGTTGAGAACAGGTCTTTGATGTTACAATGCCTTGGCATCGGGGTTGACTCATCAACCCGTCCATTTCAATTTAAGCCTTTATATAAAATGCTTGCTACAAAAACAATGCTCAATATATGGGGCATTGAACAGTCAGTCTTGAGCAGACTCTGCCACAAGGGAACAGAATCAATAGAACATATTTTCTGGTACTGATCATCGATGACTTGCTAGTGGAGTCAGGTCCAGGAATGGTTGTTATGTCATAATATCTGTATTATTAAGGAATCTTAAAAACCACCATCAGTCAATGAGAAAAATCATTATGGTCTGGGGTAAAATATCGATTGTTAGGGCAATACAGTAGAAATGTTGGGATGTAAATGGAGGGATGTATTGCAAAAGGAAACAGCATAATGGCATTATACTGGGAAATATGGGTTGATCTGTGGATATCAGAGGGTTGGAGTTAAGATCAGTTAAGATCAGATCAGTTAAGATCAGAATGGTATTCTACTGGGAAATATGGGTTGATCTGTGGATATCAGAGGGTTGGAGTTAACATCAGAATGGTATTATACTGGGAAAGATGGGTTGATCTGGTGATATCAGAGGGTTGGAGTTAACATCAGAATGGTATTATACTGGGAAAGATGGGTTGATCTGGTGATATCAGAGGGTTGGAGTTAACATCAGAATGGTATTATACTGGGAAAGATGGGTTGATCTGGTGATATCAGAGGGTTGGAGTTAACATCAGAATGGTATTATACTGGGAAAGATGGGTTGATCTGTGGATATCAGAGGGTTGGAGTTAACATCAGAATGGTATTATACTGGGAAAGATGGGTTGATCTGTGGATATCAGAGGGTTGGAGTTAACATCAGAATGGTATTATACTGGGAAAGATGGGTTGATCTGGTGATATCAGAGGGTTGGAGTTAACATCAGAATGGTATTATACTGGGAAAGATGGGTTGATCTGTGGATATCAGAGGGTTGGAGTTAACATCAGAATGGTATTATACTGGGAAAGATGGGTTGATCTGTGGATATCAGAGGGTTGGAGTTAACATCAGAATGGTATTATACTGGGAAAGATGGGTTGATCTGTGGATATCAGAGGGTTGGAGTTAACATCAGAATGGTATTCTACTGGGAAAGATGGGTTGATCTGGTGATATCAGAGGGTTGGAGTTAACATCAGAATGGTATTATACTGGGAAAGATGGGTTGATCTGTGGATATCAGAGGGTTGGAGTTAACATCAGAATGGTATTATACTGGGAAAGATGGGTTGATCTGTGGATATCAGAGGGTTGGAGTTAACATCAGTTAAGATCAGATCAGTTAAGATCAGAATGGTATTATACTGGGAAAGATGGGTTGATCTGTGGATATCAGAGGGTTGGAGTTAACATCAGAATGGTATTATACTGGGAAAGATGGGTTGATCTGTGGATATCAGAGGGTTGGAGTTAACATCAGAATGGTATTATACTGGGAAAGATGGGTTGATCTGTGGATATCAGAGGGTTGGAGTTAACATCAGAATGGTATTATACTGGGAAAGATGGGTTGATCTGTGGATATCAGAGGGTTGGAGTTAACATCAGAATGGTATTATACTGGGAAAGATGGGTTGATCTGTGGATATCAGAGGGTTGGAGTTAACATCAGAATGGTATTATACTGGGAAAGATGGGTTGATCTGGTGATATCAGAGGGTTGGAGTTAACATCAGAATGGTATTATACTGGGAAAGATGGGTTGATCTGGTGATATCAGAGGGTTGGAGTTAACATCAGAATGGTATTATACTGGGAAAGATGGGTTGATCTGTGGATATCAGAGGGTTGGAGTTAACATCAGAATGGTATTATACTGGGAAAGATGGGTTGATCTGGTGATATCAGAGGGTTGGAGTTAACATCAGAATGGTATTATACTGGGAAAGATGGGTTGATCTGTGGATATCAGAGGGTTGGAGTTAACATCAGAATGGTATTATACTGGGAAAGATGGGTTGATCTGTGGATATCAGAGGGTTGGAGTTAACATCAGAATGGTATTATACTGGGAAAGATGGGTTGATCTGGTGATATCAGAGGGTTGGAGTTAACATCAGAATGGTATTATACTGGGAAAGATGGGTTGATCTGTGGATATCACAGAGGGTTGGAGTTAACAGAGGGTTGGAGTTAACATCAGAATGGTATTATACTGGGAAAGATGGGTTGATCTGTGGATATCAGAGGGTTGGAGTTAACATCAGAATGGTATTATACTGGGAAAGATGGGTTGATCTGTGGATATCAGAGGGTTGGAGTTAACATCAGTTAAGATCAGATCAGTTAAGATCAGAATGGTATTATACTGGGAAAGATGGGTTGATCTGTGGATATCAGAGGGTTGGAGTTAACATCAGAATGGTATTATACTGGGAAAGATGGGTTGATCTGGTGATATCAGAGGGTTGGAGTTAACATCAGAATGGTATTATACTGGGAAAGATGGGTTGATCTGTGGATATCAGAGGGTTGGAGTTAACATCAGAATGGTATTATACTGGGAAAGATGGGTTGATCTGGTGATATCAGAGGGTTGGAGTTAACATCAGAATGGTATTATACTGGGAAAGATGGGTTGATCTGGTGATATCAGAGGGTTGGAGTTAACATCAGAATGGTATTATACTGGGAAAGATGGGTTGATCTGGGGATATCAGAGGGTTGGAGTTAACATCAGAATGGTATTATACTGGGAAAGATGGGTTGATCTGTGGATATCAGAGGGTTGGAGTTAACATCAGAATGGTATTATACTGGGAAAGATGGGTTGATCTGTGGATATCAGAGGGTTGGAGTTAACATCAGAATGGTATTATACTGGGAAAGATGGGTTGATCTGGTGATATCAGAGGGTTGGAGTTAACATCAGAATGGTATTATACTGGGAAAGATGGGTTGATCTGGTGATATCAGAGGGTTGGAGTTAACATCAGAATGGTATTATACTGGGAAAGATGGGTTGATCTGGTGATATCAGAGGGTTGGAGTTAACATCAGAATGGTATTATACTGGGAAAGATGGGTTGATCTGTGGATATCAGAGGGTTGGAGTTAACATCAGAATGGTATTATACTGGGAAAGATGGGTTGATCTGGTGATATCAGAGGGTTGGAGTTAACATCAGAATGGTATTATACTGGGAAAGATGGGTTGATCTGTGGATATCAGAGGGTTGGAGTTAACATCAGAATGGTATTATACTGGGAAAGATGGGTTGATCTGTGGATATCAGAGGGTTGGAGTTAACATCAGAATGGTATTATACTGGGAAAGATGGGTTGATCTGTTGATATCAGAGGGTTGGAGTTAACATCAGAATGGTATTATACTGGGAAAGATGGGTTGATCTGTGGATATCAGAGGGTTGGAGTTAACATCAGAATGGTATTATACTGGGAAAGATGGGTTGATCTGTGGATATCAGAGGGTTGGAGTTAACATCAGAATGGTATTATACTGGGAAAGATGGGTTGATCTGTGGATATCAGAGGGTTGGAGTTAACATCAGAATGGTATTATACTGGGAAAGATGGGTTGATCTGTGGATATCAGAGGGTTGGAGTTAACATCAGAATGGTATTATACTGGGAAAGATGGGTTGATCTGGGGATATCAGAGGGTTGGAGTTAACATCAGAATGGTATTATACTGGGAAAGATGGGTTGATCTGTGGATATCAGAGGGTTGGAGTTAACATCAGAATGGTATTATACTGGGAAAGATGGGTTGATCTGGTGATATCAGAGGGTTGGAGTTAACATCAGAATGGTATTATACTGGGAAAGATGGGTTGATCTGTGGATATCAGAGGGTTGGAGTTAACATCAGAATGGTATTATACTGGGAAAGATGGGTTGATCTGTGGATATCAGAGGGTTGGAGTTAACATCAGAATGGTATTATACTGGGAAAGATGGGTTTATACTGGGATCTGTGGATATCAGAGGGTTGGAGTTAACATCAGAATGGTATTATACTGGGAAAGATGGGTTGATCTGTGGATATCAGAGGGTTGGAGTTAACATCAGAATGGTATTATACTGGGAAAGATGGGTTGATCTGTGGATATCAGAGGGTTGGAGTTAACATCAGAATGGTATTATACTGGGAAAGATGGGTTGATCTGTGGATATCAGAGGGTTGGAGTTAACATCAGAATGGTATTATACTGGGAAAGATGGGTTGATCTGTGGATATCAGAGGGTTGGAGTTAACATCAGAATGGTATTATACTGGGAAAGATGGGTTGATCTGTGGATATCAGAGGGTTGGAGTTAACATCAGAATGGTATTATACTGGGAAAGATGGGTTGATCTGTGGATATCAGAGGGTTGGAGTTAACATCAGAATGGTATTATACTGGGAAAGATGGGTTGATCTGTGGATATCAGAGGGTTGGAGTTAACATCAGAATGGTATTATACTGGGAAAGATGGGTTGATCTGTGGATATCAGAGGGTTGGAGTTAACATCAGAATGGTATTATACTGGGAAAGATGGGTTGATCTGTGGATATCAGAGGGTTGGAGTTAACATCAGAATGGTATTATACTGGGAAAGATGGGTTGATCTGTGGATATCAGAGGGTTGGAGTTAACATCAGAATGGTATTATACTGGGAAAGATGGGTTGATCTGTGGATAGAGGGTTGGAGTTAACATCAGAATGGTATTATACTGGGAAAGATGGGTTGATCTGTGGATATCAGAGGGTTGGAGTTAACATCAGAATGGTATTATACTGGGAAAGATGGGTTGATCTGTGGATATCAGAGGGTTGGAGTTAACATCAGAATGGTATTATACTGGGAAAGATGGGTTGATCTGTTGATATCAGAGGGTTGGAGTTAACATCAGAATGGTATTATACTGGGAAAGATGGGTTGATCTGTGGATATCAGAGGGTTGGAGTTAACATCAGAATGGTATTATACTGGGAAAGATGGGTTGATCTGTGGATATCAGAGGGTTGGAGTTAACATCAGAATGGTATTATACTGGGAAAGATGGGTTGATCTGGTGATATCAGAGGGTTGGAGTTAACATCAGAATGGTATTATACTGGGAAAGATGGGTTGATCTGGTGATATCAGAGGGTTGGAGTTAACATCAGAATGGTATTATACTGGGAAAGATGGGTTGATCTGGTGATTCACGGCTGTGAGTGAAAATCCAGAATTTGAAGAAAGAGGAAATTAGGAATATATGTATTATTTATTAGTATATATTTATTAGTATATATTTATTAGAATAATTATTTAACCACAGGTACATTATAATTATTTAACTACAGGTACATGTGCAGTATAATTATTTAACCACAGGTACATTATAATTATTTAACTACAGGTACATGTGCAGTATAATTATTTAACCACAGGTACATGTGCAGTATAATTATTTAACTACACATGTAGTATAATTATTTAACAGGTACATTATAATTATTTAACTACAGGTACAGGTACATTATAATTATTTAACTACAGGTACAGGTACATTATAATTATTTAACTACAGGTACAGGTACATTATAATTATTTAACTACAGGTACAGGTACATTATAATTATTTAACTACAGGTACAGGTACATTATAATTATTTAACTACAGGTACAGGTACATTATAATTATTTAACTACAGGTACAGGTACATTATAATTATTTAACTACAGGTACAGGTACATTATAATTATTTAACTACAGGTACAGGTACATTATAATTATTTAACTACAGGTACAGGTACATTATAATTATTTAACTACAGGTACAGGTACATTATAATTATTTAACTACAGGTACATGTGCAGTATAATTATTTAACTACAGGTACATGTGCAGTATAATTATTTAACTACAGGTACATGTGCAGTATAATTATTTAACTACAGGTACAGGTACATTATAATTATTTAACTACAGGTACATGTGCAGTATAATTATTTAACTACAGGTACATGTGCATAATTATTTAACTACAGGTATAATAATTATTTAACTACAGGTACATGTGCAGTATAATTATTTAACTACAGGTACATGTGCAGTATACATGTGCAATAATTATTTAACTACAGGTACATGTGCAGTATAATTATTTAACTAGAGGTACATGTGCAGTATAATTATTTAACTACAGGTACATGTGCAGTATAATTATTTACTACAGGTACATGTGCAGTATAATTATTTAACTACAGGTACATGTGCAGTATAATTATTTAACTACAGGTACATGTGCAGTATAATTATTTAACTACAGGTACATGTGCAGTATAATTATTTAACTACATTTAACTACTACAGGTACATGTGCAGTATAATTATTTAACTAGAGGTACATGTGCAGTATAATTATTTAACTAGAGGTACATGTGCAGTATAATTATTTAACCACAGGTACATGTGCAGTATAATTATTTAACTACAGGTACATGTGCAGTATAATTATTTAACTACAGGTACATGTGCAGTATAATTATTTAACTAGAGGTACATGTGCAGTATAATTATTTAACCAGAGGTACAGTATAATTATTTAACTACAGGTACATGTGCAGTATAATTATTTAACTAGAGGTACATGTGCAGTATAATTATTTAACCAGAGGTACAGTATAATTATTTAACTACAGGTACATGTGCAGTATAATTATTTAACCAGAGGTACAGTATAATTATTTAACTACAGGTACATGTGCAGTATAATTATTTAACTAGAGGTACATGTGCAGTATAATTATTTAACTACAGGTACATGTGCAGTATAATTATTTAACTACAGGTACATGTGCAGTATAATTATTTAACTACAGGTACATGTGCAGTATAATTATTTAACTACAGGTACATGTGCAGTATAATTATTTAACTACAGGTACATGTGCAGTATAATTATTTAACTACAGGTACATGTGCAGTATAATTATTTAACTACAGGTACATGTACATTTGCACAAAAATAGCTGGAAGTAGCAGTAGAAGTGTTGCCTGTTAGTTTAGTCCAATCAGGGGAGGGATGATAGGGGGATTAGAAAATATGCAAACAATTAAATTGATACAACCCACAATTTATCTGCAATATTAAAGCTGATCTACCTCCACTGAAAGTGAATGAGATAATAAAATATTCAGGTGTGTATGTTTGTACTGGTAGCCTGCATCGGAATGCTTTCACAAGCATGTCGCTACACTCGCATTAACATCTGCTAACCATGTGGATGTGGATGTGACAAATACAATTTGATTTGAGTGAATGGATTGAAACAGTTTTCACTTCTTCCTTCCTCTCCTCATCCACCTTCCCTTTTTCATCAATTCCATTACAGGAGGGCAATGTCCTGTGATGTAATGGTATACAGAAGAGTGACCGTGTGTGTGTGTGTGTGTTAGTTTGTGTGCAATGTAATTTAGAGGGGTGTTGTCCAGGAGTAATGTCCCACTGAGCAGGGTGTCATCTCAAATGGGGTGTGATAATGAAACGTCATAGGATCCCAACTCCTGCTATTCCTTCTCTCCATTCTATATGAATCTACTTTCCTCGCATCACACCTAACGCTGTCTGTTCTGCGATTTCTTTCTAATTCCTCTCTATTCCACTCCCTTTACTCCTACTGGTTGCACAACATCACAGACTTAACACTGCCCTACATCACAAACTCTCCCTCTCATACTGAGAGGTTTGATCTACATCGCCCCAGACCTTCTCTCTAAAAACCATTTTTATACAGCCTGTGCAGTGTTACTTTTTTGATTTGCTTGGTTTCTCTTTTCAAGGCCCGCTCAAACGGTCTCACACGCACGCAAACACACACACACACACACACACACACACACACACACACACACACACACACACACACACACACACACACACACACACACACACACACACACACACACACACACACACACACACACACACACACACACATATAAACACATACACACGGACACGCACACACACACGGATGCATGCACACACACACACACACTCTCTCACAGGTAAGGGGGTCAGATGATGACAGCAGTGAAGTCTCACTTTGTGACTGAACTCTATCAGAGTTCAGAATGTGTACACCTATGCACAGCAGTCTTCAAGAATAATGGAATTCTAGAATTTAGAATTCTCCACGAACGGATCCAGCAATTTCTCAAACCGTCACCACATTCAAATGAATAGGGGATGCGCACATTATGTGGAGCCACGTAGGGTGTTAACTATGGGAAGGTGTGCGTTTGGGCTGTGAGTCCCCTGTGTATGGTGGTCTCAGAGCTGCGTAGCTATGTCAAAATGGGACACTCAACTCCCGAGTCTATTTGTCTGTGGACTTTGAATTATGCTAAAGCCTAGTTTAGATCGGGTTCCACAGTGTTACACATACAGTGCCTTCGGAAAGCATTCATACCCCTTGACTTTTTCCACATTTTGTTGTGTTACAACCTGAATTTAAAAACTATTCAGACTTCAGACTATCCCATAATGTCAAAGCGGAATTATGTTTTTCAACATTTTTACTAATTAATTACAAATGGAAATCTGCAATGTATTGAGTCAATAAGTAACCCCGTTGCTATGGCAAGCCTAAATACTGTTCAGGAATAAAAATGTGCTTAACAACTCTTGAGACTCCGCCCCTTTTCTCCTAAAATGACATACCCAATTCTAACTGCCTGTAGCTCAGGTCCTGAAGCAAGGATATGCATATTCTTGGTACCATTTGAAAGAAAACACTTTGAAGTTTGTGGAAATGTGAAAGGAATGTAGGAGAATATAACACAATACATCTGGTAAAAGATAATACAAAGAAAAAAACAACCGTTATTTTGTATTTTTTTGTACCATCATCTTTGAAATGCAAGAGAAAGACCATAATGTATTATTCCAGGTGCAATTTAGATTTTGTCCACTAGATGGCAGCAGTGTATGTGCAACATTTTAGACTGATCCAATTAACCATTGCATTTCTGTTCAAAATTTTGTATCAAGAATTCCCAAATGTGCCTAATTTATTAATTAATAATTTACTGCAACAATGAGCAAAGCAATTCAATTTTTGGCCTAAAAGTGTTATGTTTGAGGCAAATCCAATATAACACATTACTGAGTACCCCCCCATATTTTAAAGCATAGTGGTGGCTGCATCATGTTATGGGTATGTTTGCAATCCTTAAGGACTGGGGAGATTTTCAGGATTAAAAAAAATTGAATGGAGCTAAGCACAGCCAACATGCTAGAGGAGAACTTGGTTCAGTCTGCTTTCCACCAGATACTGGAAAATGAATTCACCTTTCTGCAGGACAATAACCTAAAACACAAGTCCAAATATACACTGGAATTGCTTACCAAGAAAACAGTGAATGTTCCTCAATGGCCTATTACAGTTTTGACTTAAATCTACTTAAAAATCCATGGCAAGACCTGAAAATGGTTGTCTACAATGATTAACAACCAATTTGACTGAACTTCTAGTATTTTGAAAAGAATAATGAGCAAATATTGTACAATCCAGGTGTGGAAAGCCCTTAGCAACTTACCCAGAATGCCTCACAGCTGTAATTGCTGCCAAAGGTTATTCTAATAGGGATTGAATCAGTGGGTCGAATACTTATCTAATCAAGATATATTAGTGTTTATTTTTCATACATTTTTTTACATTTGACATTACTGAGTATTTTGTGTAGATCGTTGACAAAGAAAATGACAATTCATTACATTTTAATTCCACTTTGTAACACAACAAAATGTGGAAAAAGTCGGGGGGGTGAATACTTTCTGAAGGCTCTGTACATCTTCAGAGAGATATTGAGGAGTGATCATCCTTATCATTCACATCACATACTTGTTAGAACAGTGTATAGTTCATCTTCAAACCCACAGTGGGAGATGTAATTCATTAGTTCCTATGATTAGTGATCAGTAGATTTGTGTTTTTAGTGTACCTCTGTCCTAATTCTTCCCTTGTTCAAGGAGTAGTTATCTTCTGTCACGGTTTGAGAGGAAGGGGCTCGTCCCAAAAGCTCTCTGTCTTTCATGACTGTTTCAATCAACTAGAATCTGGAGGACAAGCCAGTTTATTTGTTCTTTGATAGCTGAATTCATTAATTCAGAATAATAGTCTGATGAGCATGCAGCTCCATTCTGTAGTGTTCCTGTCTGTCAGCATGACTCTCCCCATGCTGTCTGTAGTGTTCCTGTCTGTTGTGTTCCTGTATGTCAGCATCACTCTCCCCATGCTGTCTGTAGTGTTCCTGTCTGTCAGCATCACTCTCCCCATGCTGTCTGTAGTGTTCCTGTCTGTCAGCATCACTCTCCCCATGCTGTCTGTAGTGTTCCTGTCTGTAGTGTTCCTGTCTGTTGGCATCACTCTCCCCATGCTGTCTGTAGTGTTCCTGTCTGTCAGCATCACTCTCCCCATGCTGTCTGTAGTGTTCCTGTCTGTAGTGTTCCTGTCTGTCAGCATCACTCTCCCCATGCTGTCTGTAGTGTTCCTGTCTGTCAGCATCACTCTCCCCATGCTGTCTGTAGTGTTCCTGTCTGTAGTGTTCCTGTCTGTAGTGTTCCTGTCTGTCAGCATCACTCTCCCCATGCTGTCTGTAGTGTTCCTGTCTGTCAGCATCACTCTCCCCATGCTGTCTGTAGTGTTCCTGTCTGTAGTGTTCCTGTCTGTAGTGTTCCTGTCTGTCAGCATCACTCTCCCCATGCTGTCTGTAGTGTTCCTGTCTGTCAGCATCACTCTCCCCATGCTGTCTGTAGTGTTCCTGTCTGTCAGCATCACTCTCCCCATGCTGTCTGTAGTGTTCCTGTCTGTTGGCATCACTCTCCCCATGCTGTCTGTAGTGTTCCTGTCTGTTGGCATCACTCTCCCCATGCTGTCTGTAGTGTTCCTGTCTGTCAGCATCACTCTCCCCATGCTGTCTGTAGTGTTCCTGTCTGTAGTGTTCCTGTCTGTAGTGTTCCTGTCTGTCAGCATCACTCTCCCCATGCTGTCTGTAGTGTTCCTGTCTGTAGTGTTCCTGTCTGTTGGCATCACTCTCCCCATGCTGTCTGTAGTGTTCCTGTCTGTAGTGTTCCTGTCTGTTGGCATCACTCTCCCCATGCTGTCTGTGTTCCTGTCTGTCAGCAGTGTTCCTGTCTCTGTCTGTCAGCATCACTCTCCCCATGCTGTCTGTAGTGTTCCTGGCATCACTCTCCCCATGCTGTCTGTAGTGTTCCTGTCTGTTGGCATCACTCTCCCCATGCTGTCTGTAGTGTTCCTGTCTGTTGGCATCACTCTCCCCATGCTGTCTGTAGTGTTCCTGTCTGTTGGCATCACTCTCCCCATGCTGTCTGTAGTGTTCCTGTCTGTTGGCATCACTCTCCCCATGCTGTCTTGTTCCTTTTCTGATTAAAAAGAGTCCAGCCAAAGAAAGAAAAGAAGGGACCCCCCCCCCCCCCAGCCAAAAACAATCCTTTGATGCTTGGACAAAAGGAGTTTGTGGAGAGTACAATACCATTTCCTTGGCTGGGTTTGTTACTCTGGACAGCCTAGTGTGTGTGTGTGTGTGTGTGTGTGTGTGTGTGTGTGTGTGTGTGTGTGTGTGTGTGTGTGTGTGTGTGTGTGTGTGTGTGTGTGTGTGTGTGTGTGTGTGTGTGTGTGTGTGTGTGTGTGTGTGTGTGCGTGTGCGTGTGCGTGTGCGTGTGCGTGTGTGTGTGTTACATCCTGAATAATACTGTTTGTCTGCACCCAGAGAAAATTAAAGAACTATTGGTCGGCTGCCAAGTTCATGTTTGGTTGTGATGTTTGAGCCATGGCAGACCAGTCAGTGTGTTCGTTTGTGTTTAGACACTGGACAGACCAGTCAGTGTGTATATGTGTGTATATATGTGTATGTGTGTGTTTAAACACTGGACAGACCAGTCAGCCTGGAACTGGTAATGTATTTACCACACGACAGCACACAGGAAGATGGTGTTTGATTAATGTACACAGCAACTTGTCCCCTAATGTATCAAATCTAATTTTATTGATCACATACACATGGTTAGCAGATGGTAATGTGAGTGTAGCGAAATGCTTGTGCTTCTAGTTCATACCGTGCAGTAATTTCTAACAAGTAATCTAACAATTCCACAACAACTACCTAATACACACAAATCTAAAGGGATGGAATAAGAATATATACATACAGTGGGGAGAACAAGTATTTGATACACTGCCGATTTTGCAGGTTCTCCTTCTTACAAAGCATGTAGAGGTCTGTAATTTTTTATCATAGGTACACTTCAACTGTGAGAGACTTTTCTGGATTTTTGTTTTAGATTCCGTCTCTCACAGTTGAAGTGTACCTATGATAAAAATAACAGACCTCTACATGATTTGTAAGTAGGAAAACCTGCAAAATCGTCAGTGTATCAAATACTTGTTCTCCCCACTGTATAAATATGTGGATGAACAATGACCGAGCGGCATAGGCAAGATGCAATAGATGGTATAAAATACAGTATATACATATGGGTTGAGTAATGTAAGATTTTTAAACATTATTAAAGTGGCATTATTAAATTGGCTAGTGAGCCATTTATTAAACTGGCCAATGATTTCTAATCTGTATGTAAGCAGCAGCCTCTCTGTGTTAGTAATGGCTGTTTAACATTCTGATGGCCTTGAGGTAGAAGCTGTTTCTCAGTCTCTCTGTCCCTGCTTTGATGCACCTGTACTGACCTCGCCTTCTGGATGATAGCGGGGTGAACAGGCAGTGGCTCGGGTGGTTGTTGTCCTTGATGATCTTTTTGGCCTTCCTGTGACATCAGGTGTTGTAGGTGTCCTGGAGGGCAGGCAGTGTGCCCCCGGTGATGGGTTGTGCAGATCGCACCACCCTCTGGAGAGCCTTGCGGTTGAGGGCAGTGCAGTTGCCGTACCAGACAGTGATACAGCCCGACAGGATGCTCTCAATTGTGCATCTGTAGAAATTTGTTTTAGGTGATAAGCCACATTTCTTCAGCCTCCTGAGGTTGAAGAGGCGCTTTTGCACCTTCTCCAACAGACTTTCTGTGTGGGTGGACCATTTCAGTTTGTCCGTGATGTGTACGCCGAGGAACTTAAAGCTTTCCACCTTCTCCATTGCAGTTTCATTGATGTGGATAGGGGGGTGCACCCTCTGCTGTTTCCTGAAGTCCACGATCATTAGATGTGTAGAATAATGTATGGGTTGAATAATCCATAGCGCTGAATCAAAGCAAAACAAATTCTCACGTATCTCTAAAACAACAGGTGCAGACCAACAGTGAAATGCTCTATGGGCCCATCCCAACAACGCAGAGAGAAAGAAAGATAAATAATAATGAAATAGTAATGCTGAATATCTGAATTTTAGAAAAGGCAAAGTTCCTGCAATTGAGGAGGACTGCATTCACGGGAAACGCTGCATATGTTTGACCACAAAGGACCTTTCAAGAGCGCTAGAACGCGGGGCTTCCACACTACGGATTGAACCGAGCCCTGTGTGTGTGTGTGTGTGTGTGTGTGTGTGTGTGTGTGTGTGTGTGTGTGTGTGTGTGTGTGTGTGTGTGTGTGTGTGTGTGTGTGTGTGTGTGTGTGTGTGTGTGTGTGTGTGTGTGTGTGTGTGTGTGTGTGTACATGCATTATGCTGTTGGAGGAATGTATTGCGTTTCACTAATGTGTGAGATGTGTATATCAGCAGTAATCTGTATGTTACAGTGTATTACTATACACAGGCCTATAGATTCATCATGATACCAGTAGGACCTATAGATTCATCATGATACCAGTAGGACCTATAGATTCATCATGATACCAGTAGGACCTATAGATACATCATGATACCAGTAGGACCTATAGATACATCATGATACCAATAGGACCTATAGATTCATCATGATACCAGTAGTCCTATAGATACATCATGATACCAGTAGGCCCTATAGATACATCATGATACCAGTAGGACCTATAGATTCATCATGATACCAGTAGGGCCTATAGATAAATCATGATACCAGTAGGACCTATAGATACATCATGATACCAGTAGGGATACCTATAGATTCATCATGATACCAGTAGGACCTATAGATTCATCATGATACCAGTAGGACCTATAGATAAATCATGATACCAGTAGGACCTATAGATAAATCATGATACCAGTAGGACCTATAGATACATCATGATACCAGTAGGGCCTATAGATTCATCATGATACCAGTAGGACCTATAGATAAATCATGATACCAGTAGGACCTATAGATTCATCATGATACCAGTAGGACCTATAGATTCATCATGATACCAGTAGGACCTATAGATTCATCATGATACCAGTAGGACCTATAGATACATAGGACCTATAGATACCAATAGGACCCTATAGATACATCATGATACCAGTAGGACCTATAGATTCATCATGATACCAGTAGGACCTATAGATTCATCATGATACCAGTAGGACCTATAGATACATCATGATACCAGTAGGGCCTATAGATACATCATGATACCAGTAGGACCTATAGATTCATCATGATACCAGTAGGACCTATAGATTCATCATGATACCAGTAGGACCTATAGATACATCATGATACCAATAGGACCTATAGATTCATCATGATACCAGTAGGACCTATAGATACATCATGATACCAGTAGGGCCTATAGATTCATCATGATACCAGTAGGACCTATAGATACATCATGATACCAGTAGGACCTATAGATACATCATGATACCAGTAGGACCTATAGATTCATCATGATACCAGTAGGACCTATAGATTCATCATGATACCAGTAGGACCTATAGATTCATCATGATACCAGTAGGACCTATAGATACATCATGATACCAATAGGACCTATAGATGATACCAGTAGGACCTATAGATTCATCATGATACCAGTAGGACCTATAGATTCATCCTATGATACCAGTAGGACCTATAGATTCATCATGATACCAGTAGGACCTATAGATTCATCATGATACCAGTAGGACCTATAGATTCATCATGATACCAGTAGGACCTATAGATTCATCATGATACCAGTAGGACCTATAGATTCATCATGATACCAGTAGGACCTATAGATAAATCATGATACCAATAGGGCCTATAGATAAATCATGATACCAATAGGGCCTATAGATAAATCATGATACCAGTAGGACCTATAGATACATCATGATACCAATAGGCCCTATAGATACATCATGATACCAATAGGACCTATAGATAAATCATGATACCAATAGGACCTATAGATAAATCATGATACCAATAGGGCCTATAGATAAATCATGATACCAATAGGACCTATAGATAAATCATGATACCAATAGGGCCTATAGATTCATCATGATACCAGTAGGACCTATAGATTCATCATGATACCAGTAGGACCTATAGATTCATCATGATACCAGTAGGACCTATAGATTCATCATGATACCAGTAGGACCTATAGATACATCATGATACCAGTAGGACCTATAGATACATCATGATACATAGGACCTATAGATTCATCATGATACCAGTAGGACCTATAGATTCATCATGATACCAGTAGGACCTATAGATAAATCATGATACCAATAGGACCTATAGATTCCTATAGATAAATCATGATACCAATAGGACCTATAGATAAATCATGATACCAATAGGGCCTATAGATAAATCATGATACCAATAGGACCTATAGATACATCATGATACCAATAGGACCTATAGATACCAATAGAGGCCTATAGATTCATCATGATACCAATAGGACCTATAGATAAATCATGATACCAATAGGACCTATAGATACATCATGATACCAATAGGACCTATAGATAAATCATGATACCAGTAGGACCTATAGATAAATCATGATACCAGTAGGACCTATAGATAAATCATGATACCAGTAGGACCTATAGATAAATCATGATACCAATAGGATACCAATAGATATAGATTCATCATGATACCAGTAGGACCTATAGATAAATCATGATACCAATAGGGCCTATAGATAAATCATGATACCAATAGGGCCTATAGATAAATCATGATACCAGTAGGACCTATAGATAAATCATGATACCAATAGGGCCTATAGATAAATCATGATACCAATAGGGCCTATAGATAAATCATGATACCAATAGGGCCTATACCAGATAAATCATGATACCAGTAGGACCTATAGATAAATCATGATACCAATAGGGCCTATAGATAAATCATGATACCAGTAGGACCTATAGATAAATCATGATACCAATAGGGCCTATAGATAAATCATGATACCAATAGGGCCTATAGATAAATCATGATACCAGTAGGACCTATAGATAAATCATGATACCAGTAGGACCTATAGATAAATCATGATACCAATAGGGCCTATAGATAAATCATGATACCAGTAGGACCTATAGATACATCATGATACCAGTAGGACCTATAGATACATCATGATACCAGTAGGGCCTATAGATTCATCATGATACCAGTAGGACCTATAGATACATCATGATACCAGTAGGGCCTATAGATACATCATGATACCAGTAATCATGTTGATGGTTAACAGCTGTACTACTAAGCACTCATCAATCCACATGCATTCTAACATCATTTCTCTCTGCTCTGGAAAAATATTACTTTCTGCTCATCCCAGAAACCAGGCTACCATGTTTGATCACTGTCTTGCCATTGTAGGTTCATGTGCTCTGGGTTTGAAATGGTTTCCTCAGGTTATAATGACAAATTATTGATTATTGTCACAAATATATGTATCTTCTCATGGAGACACAGATAAAGAAAGAGAGAGAGGGAGAGAGAGAGAGAGGGGGAGAGAGAGAGAGAGAGAGAGGACAGAGAGAGAGAGAGGGGGACAGAGAGAGAGAGAGAGAGAGAGAGAGAGGGGGACAGAGAGAGAGAGGGGGACAGAGAGAGAGAGAGGTTGGAGTGAGGGAGAGGGACAGAGAGAGAGAGAGGGGGACAGAGAGAGAGAAGAGGGGGACAGAGAGAGAGAGAGGGGACAGAGAGAGAGGAGAGAGGGAGAGAGAGAGAGAGGGGGAGAGAGAGAGAGAGAGGGGACAGAGAGAGAGAGAGGGGACAGAGAGAGAGAGAGACAGAGAGAGAGAGGGGGACAGAGAGAGAGAGAGGAGTGAGGAGAGGGGGACAGAGAGAGAGAGAGAGAGAGAGAGAGGGGGACAGAGAGAGAGAGAGGGGACAGAGAGGGAGAGAGAGAGAGGAGAGAGTTGGAGAGGGAGAGGGGGACAGAGAGAGAGAGAGGGGGACAGAGAGAGAGAGAGGGGGACAGAGAGAGAGAGAGGGGGGACAGAGAGAGAGAGAGGTTGGAGTGAGGGAGAGGGGGACAGAGAGAGAGAGAGGGGACAGAGAGAGAGAGAGGGGGAGAGAGAGAGAGGGGACAGAGAGAGAGGTTGGAGTGAGGGAGAGAGAGAGAGAGGTTGGAGTGAGGGAGAGGGGGACAGAGAGAGAGAGAGAGGGGACAGAGAGAGAGGTTGGAGGAGGGAGAGAGAGAGAGAGAGTTGGAGTGAGGGAGAGAGTGGGAGAGAGAGAGGGGGACAGAGAGAGAGAGGTTGGAGTGAGGGAGAAAGAGAGAGAGGTTGGAGTGAGGGAGAGAGAGAGAGAGGTTGGAGGAGGGAGAGAGTGAGAGAGAGGGGGGACAGAGAGAGAGGTTGGAGTGAGGGAGAAAGAGAGAGAGGTTGGAGTGAGGGAGAGAGAGAGAGAGGTTGGAGTGAGGGGAGAGAGAGAGAGAGGTTGGAGTGAGAGAGAGTGGGAGAGAGAGAGGGGGACAGAGAGAGAGAGGTTGGAGTGAGGGAGAAAGAGAGAGAGGTTGGAGAGAGGGAGAGAGAGAGAGAGGTTGGAGTGAGGGAGAGAGAGAGAGAGAGAGGTTGGAGAGGGAGAGAGAGAGAGAGTTGGAGTGAGGGAGAGAGTGGGAGAGAGAGGGGGACAGAGAGAGAGAGGTTGGAGTGAGGGAGAAAGAGAGAGAGGTTGGAGTGAGGGAGAGGGGACAGAGAGAGAGAGGGGGACAGAGAGAGAGAGGGGGGACAGAGAGAGAGAGAGGGGACAGAGAGAGAGAGGGTTGGGAGGGGAGAGGGGGACAGAGAGAGAGAGAGGGGGACAGAGAGAGAGAGAGGGGACAGAGAGAGAGAGAGGGGGACAGAGAGAGAGAGAGGTTGGAGTGAGGAGGGGGACAGAGAGAGAGAGAGGGGACAGAGAGAGAGAGGGGGACAGAGAGAGAGAGGGGGACAGAGAGAGAGAGTGGGAGTGAGAGAGAGAGAGAGGGACAGAGAGGAGAGGGGACAGAGAGAGAGAGGGGGGACAGAGAGAGAGAGGGGGGACAGAGAGAGAGAGAGGGGGACAGAGAGAGAGAGAGGTTGGAGTGAGGGAGGAGGGGGACAGAGAGAGAGAGGGGGGACAGAGAGAGAGAGAGGGGACAGAGAGAGAGAGAGGGGGACAGAGAGAGAGGTTGGAGTGAGGGAGAGAGAGAGAGAGGTTGGAGGAGGGAGAGGGGACAGAGAGAGAGAGAGGGGGACAGAGAGAGAGAGAGGGGACAGAGAGAGAGAGAGGGGGGACAGAGAGAGAGAGAGGTTGGAGTGAGGGAGAGGGGGACAGAGAGAGAGAGAGGGGGACAGAGAGAGAGAGAGGGGGGACAGAGAGAGAGAGAGGGGGACAGAGAGAGAGGTTGGAGTGAGGAGAGAGAGAGAGTTGGAGAGGGAGGGGGGGACAGAGAGAGAGAGAGGGGACAGAGAGAGAGGTTGGAGTGAGGGAGAGAGAGAGAGGTTGGAGTGAGGGAGAGAGGGGAGAGAGAGGGGGACAGAGAGAGAGAGGTTGGAGTGAGGGAGAAAGAGAGAGAGGTTGGAGTGAGGGAGAGAGAGAGAGGGTTGGAGTGAGGGAGAGAGTGGGAGAGAGAGAGGGGACAGAGAGAGAGAGGTTGGAGTGAGGGAGAAAGAGAGAGAGGTTGGAGTGAGGGAGAGAGAGAGAGAGAGGTTGGAGTGAGGGAGAGAGAGAGAGAGGGGGAGTGAGGGAGAGAGTGGGAGAGAGAGGGGGGACAGAGAGAGAGAGGTTGGAGTGAGGGGAGAGAGAGAGAGGTTGGAGTGAGGGAGAGAGAGAGAGAGGTTGGAGTGGGAGAGAGAGAGAGAGAGGTTGGAGTGAGGGAGAGAGAGAGAGAGGTTGGAGTGGAGGGAGAGAGTGAGAGAGAGGGGGACAGAGAGAGAGAGGTTGGAGTGAGGGAGAAAGAGAGAGAGGTTGGAGTGAGGGAGAGAGAGAGAGAGGTTGGAGTGAGGGAGAGAGAGAGAGAGGTTGGAGTGAGGGAGAAAGAGAGAGAGGTTGGAGGAGGGAGAGAGAGAGAGAGGTTGGAGTGAGGGAGAGAGAGGGAGAGAGAGAGGGGACAGAGAGAGAGAGGTTGGAGTGAGGGAGAAAGAGAGAGAGGTTGGAGTGAGGAGAGAGAGAGAGAGGTTGGAGTGAGGGAGAGAGTGGGAGAGAGAGAGGGGGACAGAGAGAGAGGTTGGAGGTGAGGGAGAGAAAGAGAGAGAGGTTGGAGTGAGGGAGAGAGAGAGAGAGGTTGGAGGAGGGAGAGAGTGGGAGAGAGAGAGGGGGACAGAGAGAGAGAGGTTGGAGTGAGGGAGAAAGAGAGAGAGGTTGGAGTGAGGGAGAGAGAGAGAGAGGTTGGAGGAGGAGAGAGAGAGAGAGGTTGGAGTGAGGGAGAGAGTGGAGAGAGAGAGGGGGACAGAGAGAGAGAGGTTGGAGTGAGGGAGAAAGAGAGAGAGGTTGGAGTGAGGGAGAGAGAGAGAGGGTTGGAGTGAGGGAGAGAGAGAGAGAGGTTGGAGTGAGGAGAGAGTGGGAGAGAGAGAGGGGGACAGAGAGAGAGGTTGGAGTGAGGGAGAAAGAGAGAGAGGTTGGAGGAGGGAGAGAGAGAGAGGGTTGGAGTGAGGGAGAGAGTGGGGAGAGAGAGAGGGGGACAGAGAGAGAGAGGTTGGAGTGAGGGAGAAAGAGAGGAGGACAGAGTGAGGGAGAGAGAGAGAGGTTGGAGTGAGGGAGAGAGAGAGAGGTTGGAGTGAGGGAGAGAGTGGGAGAGAGAGAGGGGGACAGAGAGAGAGGGTTGGAGGAGGGAGAAAGAGAGAGAGGTTGGAGGAGGGAGAGAGAGAGAGAGGTTGGAGTGAGGGAGAGAGAGAGAGAGGTTGGAGAGGGAGAGAGTGGGAGAGAGAGAGGGGACAGAGAGAGAGAGGTTGGAGTGAGGGAGAAGAGAGAGGTTGGAGTGAGGGAGAGAGAGAGGAGGTTGGAGTGAGGGAGAGAGAGAGAGAGAGGTTGGAGTGAGGGAGAGAGAGAGAGAGGTTGGAGTGAGGAGAGAGTGGGAGAGAGAGGGGGACAGAGAGAGAGAGGTTGGAGTGAGGGAGAAAGAGAGAGAGGTTGGAGTGAGGGAGAGAGAGAGAGAGGTTGGAGTGAGGGAGAGAGAGAGAGAGGTTGGGTGAGGGAGAGAGAGAGAGAGGTTGGAGTGAGGGAGAGAGAGAGAGAGGTTGGAGTGAGGGAGAGAGTGGGAGAGAGAGAGGGGACAGACAGAGAGAGGTTGGAGTGAGGGGAGAAAGAGAGAGAGGTTGGAGTGAGGGAGAGAGAGAGAGAGGTTGGAGTGAGGGAGAGAGTGGGAGAGAGAGAGGGGGACAGAGAGAGAGAGGTTGGAGTGAGGGAGAGAAAGAGAGAGAGGTTGGAGTGAGGGAGAGAGAGAGAGAGGTTGGAGTGAGGGAGAGAGTGGGAGAGAGAGGAGGGACAGAGAGAGAGAGGTTGGAGGGAGGGAGAAAGAGAGAGAGGTTGGAGGAGGAGAGAGAGAGAGAGGTTGGAGTGAGGGAGAGAGAGAGAGAGGGTTGGAGTGAGGGAGAGAGTGGGAGAGAGAGGGGGACAGAGAGAGAGAGGTTGGAGTGAGGGAGAAAGAGAGAGAGGTTGGAGTGAGGGAGAGAGAGAGAGGGTTGGAGTGAGGAGAGAGAGAGAGAGGTTGAGAGAGAGAGTGGGAGAGAGAGAGGGGGACAGAGAGAGAGGTTGGAGTGAGGGAGAAAGAGAGAGAGGTTGGAGTGGGAGAGAGAGAGAGAGGTTGGAGTGAGGGAGAGAGTGGGAGAGAGAGGGGGACAGAGAGAGAGAGGTTGGAGGAGAGAGAGAGAGAGGTTGGAGTGAGGGGAGAGAGAGAGAGAGGTTGGAGTGAGGAGAGAGAGAGAGAGAGGTTGGAGTGAGGGAGAGAGTGGGAGAGAGAGGGGGACAGAGAGAGAGAGGGGGGAGGAGTGAGGGAAGAGAGAGAGAGAGGAGGGGGGAGAGAGAGAGAGAGGTTGGAGTGAGGGAGAGAGAGAGAGAGAGGTTGGAGGGAGGGAGAGAGAGAGAGAGGTTGGAGTGAGGAGAGAGGGAGAGAGAGAGGGGACAGAGAGAGAGAGGTTGGAGTGAGGAGAAAGAGAGAGAGGGTTGGAGTGAGGGAGAGAGAGAGAGAGAGGTTGGAGTGAGGGAGAGAGAGAGAGAGGGTTGGAGTGAGGAGAAAGAGAGAGAGGTTGGAGTGAGGGAGAGAGAGAGAGAGGTTGGAGTGAGGAGAGAGAGGGAGAGAGAGAGGGGACAGAGAGAGAGAGGTTGGAGTGAGGGAGAAAGAGAGAGGTTGGAGTGAGGGAGAGAGAGAGAGAGGTTGGAGAGGGAGAGAGTGGGAGAGAGAGAGGGGGACAGAGAGAGAGAGGTTGGAGTGAGGGAGAGAAAGAGAGAGAGGTTGGAGTGAGGGAGAGAGAGAGAGAGGTTGAGGGGAGAGGGGAGAGGGAGAGAGAGAGGGGGACAGAGAGAGAGAGGTTGGAGTGAGGAGAAAGAGAGAGAGGTTGGAGTGAGGGAGAGAGAGAGAGAGGTTGGAGTGAGGGAGAGAGGGACAGAGTGAGGGAGAAAGAGAGAGGGTTGGAGGAGGGAGAGAGAGAGAGAGGTTGGAGTGAGGGAGAGAGTGGGAGAGAGAGAGGGGGACAGAGAGAGAGAGGTTGGAGGAGGGAGAGAGAGAGAGAGAGGGGACAGAGAGAGAGAGGTTGGGGAGAGGGAGAGAGAGAGAGAGAGGTTGGAGAGAGGGAGAGGGGGACAGAGAGAGAGAGGTTGGAGAGAGGGAGAGAGTGGGAGAGAGAGGGGGACAGAGAGAGAGGGGGGACAGAGAGAGAGAGGGTTGGAGTGAGGGAGAGAGAGAGAGAGGTTGGAGAGGGAGAGAGTGGGAGAGAGAGAGAGGGGGACAGAGAGAGAGAGGTTGGAGTGAGGGAGAAAGAGAGAGAGAGGGGGAGGGAGAGAGAGAGGAGGTTGGAGTGAGGGAGAGAGAGAGAGAGGTTGGAGTGAGGGAGAAAGAGAGAGAGGTTGGAGTGAGGGAGAGAGAGAGAGAGAGGTTGGAGTGAGGGAGAGAGTGGGAGAGAGAGGGGGACAGAGAGAGAGAGGTTGGAGTGAGGGAGAGAGAGAGGGAGGACAGAGAGAGAGAGGTTGGAGAGAGAGAGAGAGAGAGGTTGGAGAGAGGAGAGAGAGGGGACAGAGAGAGAGAGGTTGGAGAGAGGAGAGAGTGGGAGAGAGGGGGGACAGAGAGAGAGAGGGGACAGAGAGAGAGAGGTTGGAGTGAGGGAGAGAGAGAGAGAGGGGACAGAGAGAGAGAGGGGGACAGAGAGAGAGAGGTTGGAGTGAGGGAGAGAGAGAGAGAGGGGGACAGAGAGAGAGAGGTTGGAGTGAGGGAGAGAGAGAGAGGGGGACAGAGAGAGAGGGTTGGAGTGAGGGAGAGGGGGACAGAGAGAGAGGGGGACAGAGAGAGAGAGGTGGAGAGAGGGAGAGAGAGAGAGAGGTTGAGAGAGGGAGAGAGGGGGACAGAGAGAGAGAGTTGGAGAGGGAGAGTGGGAGAGAGAGGGGGACAGAGAGAGAGGGGACAGAGAGAGAGAGGGTTGGAGTGAGAGAGAGAGGAGAGGGGGACAGAGAGAGAGAGGTTGGAGAGAGAGAGAGAGAGAGAGGGGGGACAGAGAGAGAGAGGTTGGAGTGAGGGAGAGAGTGAGAGAGAGGGGGACAGAGAGAGAGAGGGTTGACAGAGAGGAGAGAGAGAGAGAGGGGGACAGAGAGAGAGGGTTGGAGTGAGGGAGAGAGACAGAGAGAGAGAGGTTGGAGTGAGAGAGAGAGAGGGGACAGAGAGAGAGAGGTTGGAGAGAGGAGAGAGAGAGAGGTTGGAGGGAGAGAGAGAGAGGTTGGAGAGAGAGAGAGGGAGAGAGAGGGGACAGAGAGAGAGAGGGACAGAGAGAGAGAGGGGGACAGAGAGAGAGAGGGGGGACAGAGAGAGAGAGAGAGGGGTTGACAGAGAGAGAGAGGGAGGTTGGAGAGAGGGAGAGAGGAGAGAGAGGGGAGAGAGAGAGAGAGGGGGACAGAGAGAGAGAGGTTGGAGTGAGGGAGAGAGAGAGAGGGTTGGAGAGAGGGAGAGAGTGGGAGAGAGAGAGGGAGAGAAAATAGTGTTCAGATGGCCAATGAAGACGTCAATGAGACTCTCAATCAATTTAAATGGGAGACGGTCGGAGGCAGCAGATGGTTCTGTAGAAATATTGATCCAGGCCTGACCCTTACACTATCTAACTGCTTAATAGCCAGCCATTAAATAAAACAACTTTTTCTCATCCTGTTTTTCATAAGGCTATAAAGCTACTGGAAAAGAGTTCAATACAGAACCAGTCAAACATCTGGACACACCTACTCATCAAAGGGTTTTTCTTTATTTTACTATTTTCTACATTGACGAATAGTAGTGAAGACATCACAACTATGAAAAAACACATATGGAATAGGCAAAAAGGTGTTAAAGAAATCAAAATATATTTTATATTCTTCAAAGCCACCCTTTGCCTCGATGACAGCTTTGCACACTCTTGGCATTCTCTCAACCAGCTTCACCTGGAATGCTTTTCCAAAATTCTTTGAGCACTTGTTGGCTACTATTCCTTCACTCTGCGGTCCAACTCATCCCAAACCATGTCCGTTGGGTTGAGGTTGGGGGATTGTGGTGGCCAGGTCATGTGATGCAGCACTCCATCACTCTCCTTTTTGCTCAAATAGCCCTTACACAGCCTGGAGTTGTGTTGGGTCATTGTCCTTGTGAAAAACAAATTATATTCCCACTAAGCCCAAACCAGATAGGGTGGGGTATTGATGCAGAATGCTGTGGTAGCCATGCTGGTTAAGTGTGCCTTGAACCACACATGCGGAGATCATATGTTCACCTACTCTGCATCTCACAAAGACACGGGGGTTGGAAACAGAAATCTCACGTTTGGACTCATCAGACCAAAGGACAGATTTCAACAGGTCTTGTGTTTCTTGGCCCAAACAAGTCTCTTATTATTGGTGTCCTTTAGTAGTGGTTTCTTTGCAGCAATTCGACCATGAAGTCGTGATTCACACAGTCTCCTCTGAACAGTTGATGTTGACATGTGTCTGTTACTTGAACTCTGTGATGCATTTATTTGGGCTGCAATTTCTGAGGCTGGTAACTGTAATGAACTGATCCTATACAGCAGAGGTAACTCTGGGTCTTCCATTCCTATGGAAAGAATGTCGAGAGTGTGCAAAGCTGTCATCAAGGCAAAGGGTGGCTACTATGAAGAATCTAAAATAGAAAACATATTTTGATTTTGATTGCTACATGATTCCATATGTGTTCCATATGTGTTATTTCATAGTTTTGATGTCTTCACTATTATTCTACAATGTGGAAAATAGTACAAATAAAGAAAAACCCTTTAATGACTAGGGGTGAACTAGGGGTGAACTAGGGGTGAACTGTTGACTGGTACTGTAGTTCACATGTGGCTTTGTACAGTATGTTGCAAAACAGGCCATTTCCTTTCAGATGAAACGATAGATGCATAGCTTGCACATTCTTGGTGTGTGTGCGTGTGTGCGTGTGCGTGTGTGTGTGTGCGTGCGTGCGTGTGTTTACGTCTGTATGTGTGTGTGTGTGTGTGTGTGTGTGTTTACGTCTGTATGTGTGTGTGTGTGTGTGTGCGTGCGTGCGTGTGTGTTTACGTCTGTATGTGTGTGTGTGTGTGTTGTGTGTTTACGTCTGTATGTCTGTGTGTGTGTGTGTGTTTGTGTGTGTCTGTGTGTGTGTGTGTGTGTTTTACGTCTGTGTGTGTGTGTGTGTGTTTACGTCTGTGTGTGTGTGTGTGTGTGTTTACGTCTGTGTGTGTGTGTGTGTGTGTTTACGTCTGTGTGTGTGTGTGTGTGTGTGTTTACGTCTGTGTGTGTGTGTGTGTGTGTTTTTACGTCTGTGTGTGTGTGTGTGTGTTTTACGTCTGTGTGTGTGTGTGTGTGTTTGTGTGTGTTTTTACGTCTGTGTGTGTGTGTGTGTGTGTGTGTTTACGTCTGTGTGTGTGTGTGTGTTTTACGTCTGTGTGTGTGTGTGTGTTTACGTCTGTGTGTGTGTGTGTGTGTGTTTACGTCTGTATGTGTGTGTGTGTGTGTTTACGTCTGTGTGTGTGTGTGTGTGTGTGTTTACGTCTGTGTGTGTGTGTGTGTGTGTGTGTGTGTGTGTGTGTGTGTGTGTTTACGTCTGTATGTGTGTGTGTGTGTTTACGTCTGTGTGTGTGTGTGTGTGTGTGTACGTCTGTGTGTGTGTGTGTGTGTGTACGTCTGTGTGTGTGTGTGTGTGTGTGTGTGTGTGTTTACGTCTGTGTGTGTGTGTGTGTGTACGTCTGTGTGTGTGTGTGTGTGTGTCTGTGTGTGTGTGTGTGTGTGTGTGTAAACATACATTCTTACAATTAAAAGCACAGAAACATGTTTTTTTTTCTATACAAGTTTATTTACAAAAATGTATGAAAATTCTCTTTTACAGCTCCTCACTAATGATATACACACATGCAGATTCGGACTCTTCTTGTAGTAGTCACTAAGCTGCTTGGCAATACTCTCTGTGTGAAGTGAACTTACAAATTAAAATAAACTGTCTCACTAAAGAATAACCATGGTTGTGTTTCTGCTGTGGAATCTGATGTAAGTTAGAGGAGCTTGTAATAAGTAATCACGTATTTTACATGCAATTTCTTAGAAACATTCGGAAACCCATCATTTTCTTGTGTAGCCTTAATAAATAAATCTAATTTAAATAAATGTACACGTCTCTTTCTTTAGAAATGTTTATTTCCAATTTCTTCCCTTTTAAAGATTTTTTAACATTTTTCTTATTTTTTTATGTTAAACTTTCTTTCCACGGTTTTAGGTGATTAAATGTCTTCCTAAATCCTAATGAAGTCACAGTCTTTTGAACAGAAAAGGGAAATGTAGTAAGTGCCTTGTAGTAATCCATGGTCTCATTGTGATTATTTATATTATTCATTTATTTCATTAACTAAGTAAATTCACCAAACACTAATAATGAAATTAAAATTGAAAGCAAATCATCAAACCACAGCTTATTCGTTAATAAATACCAAGGTCATCCATAATAACTACAGGTAAAAGCCATTACTGTTTAAATTGCAGTTCATCTACTATTGAATGTCCCATCTGGTTTGGTTTTAGTTGCTTGTACAGAAGACTTGAATGATTTTTAGGTTACATGAACATCCAGTTTACAAACAGCCTATTTTGGAGCGACACCGTGTGAGTGAGTTTTCTCTTCATATTCTACACACCATAAAACACACTGGGAGAGGTACTCATCTATGAAACTTGCTCAGACAGTCCTCTGCATTCGTTAATTAACCCTGTTGGCAGTATATTGGGATTGTGAGATGGTCTGTTTTAAGAAGTGTACATCCAAATGCTGCATCTCACATTCATCTCTTTCAAGAGTCCCTGTGTGTATGTCCAGAATGACATCATATTACTTATATGGTGCACTACTTTTGACCAGAGGCTCTAGTCAGAAGTAGTGCACTACATAGGGAATAGGGGGCCATTTCAGATGCACTACCAGTGCCTGGGCTCAGAGTCGTGGACAACAACAATACAATATCATTTTTGCTCCCGCATATTTAACCAATTGATTCATCGTTCAAAACAATTCCTAGGTCACAGCAATATAACAAGCTATCTTCTAATAATAAGTGACTTACTGTACAATAAATGTTTTTTAAAACCCATTTAACCAGCAAAAACCTGGTCTGCAAGAAGAATTAGGATAATCTGATCAAATTCCCTTAGCAGAAAAAAACAATTTATCATCTGTAGTATCGTATTCATTTTCTACACGGGCACTTGGAAATGTGCGTGGGGTGCAAGTGATGGCTTTAGGTATCTCTCTCTCTCTTTTGTCTTCTTAGTTCGTTACAGCATCTCAAATAAATGTACATAAAACAATCCTGTCTTTCTGTTTACTTGTCTGTTTAGTTGTTTAGTTGTTTTGTGTGTTTGTGAGTTGTGATTAGTTGCATTGTTCTAAGTAATTCTGTGAGTTTCTGAGTGTTTCATACATAAGGCACTGGAGTAAACTGATTTAAGTTCTTCACGTCACCAGTCCTGTCATGTCTTCATTGCAGATTATCGTCGCCATTTTCCGCCAGGAGAGGATTTAGCTGCAGTTCAGGAAACCCCCATCCAGACGTGTTTATGTTGTTTCATCATGGGGTCAGTAGTCACAGTCGTTGGTAAGGGGTACCGTACCTGGTCTAGCTGACGTGTATGATACCTGTTTTACAGGAAGGAAGTACAGGGATAATATCAATTGCATTTACTTGATTCCTCGCATCCTCTCTCCTTGCCTCCTTCTCAAAACCAATTGGATGAGAAGTCAGTGGTCCCTCCCCTCTGACCTTCTCATTCGATTAGTTTTGAGGCGAGAGGACGTGAGGAATCAATGAAATGCAATTTGAAATTCTCACACAGTGACACATGGGTGATAGGTCTGTTACATGGTGGATGAGATGAGATGTATCATTAGGTTGGAACGGTTGAGTCATGATGTGTGCCAGTATTACTTGGGACATTAGCTTAGCTATTAACGATTAGCAGATGCCGCTAGGACATTCTACTGAGTAAACTGAAACATTAAGCTCAATAAAGTGTGAGTGTTTACGAGATATGCTGATAATGCTGATTTAAAAAAAAGATCTGGATAAAAAAAAGGGGCTTAGGTGGTGGGCGAGGCAGGGGGTTTGGAAGGGGGCAAGGCCGGCCAGTTGGGGCGGCTGAATTTATAAATCATTTAGAGGCCCCCATCTTGACAGTGTTAAGAAATATTAGTATTAGTATTCATATTTGACCCGAAAAAAACACTTAGGCGGCCAGCAAAATGATTTACCTGCAGTCATACACAGTATATAGCAATGTCAAATCTGTAACAGTGTTCGGGAATTGTAAATGTAAGGTTGGGTTGTCTGTTGTGGGAATGTCCAAGTCAAGAGTGATAAAGTGTTACGAAATCACACCAACAGCTTGACAAAAACACAAACAAACAAATGAATCATTCAACACCAACGACAGCACCAGAAGAAACAAAATGATTCAGATGTCACAGAGACAGAATCAGGAAGAGAGCAGCGTCGTCATTACCCTTAGATCTTAACGCTCTCCGTCCCATACACGTTGTAGCCTTCTCTGTACGTGGCAAAGTTCTGGGGGTTGGTCGGGGGAGCTGGCTTCAATTTCTCAGCATTCTTTGCTAGTTTGAGCCGTTTGGTTTCTGCACGCGATTTGTAACAGAACTCAATCAGAGCCACCATCATGGCCAGCCCCAGCCCTCCAACCAGAATATAGAAGACTCCAGCCACATTGCTCAGGCTGAGAGCACTTGTCTTGTCCTGGGGAAGGTGAAGAACATAGTTAGAGGCTTTGCGGTGGAGAGAGTTCTGTACAGAACAGTGCAGCCTACCAGTATGGCTCTAAAGCAAAGTGTCTATAGGCCTCCAATTGATCCTTACAGTCTTGTTGAAATAACAGTTGAATACCTAACACTTGGTAACTCACATGGATACTCTATTATCAGACCCCTTCTACAAACTCTCTCTCTGAGATTGAAATGTTTCTGATGCTACCAATGGCAGATCATACTACAGACTCCAGAGGCTAATAGCAACAGAAGGTTGACAAAAGTAAAGGATGGCTGAGGTTGACTCTAGAAGAGGTCTGGACTGGTTTTCCTATAGTGGTGCAAGAAGTTGTGAGGAACATCTGAACACCATAGTCAGACCACTCTCCGATGAAGGAGAGACGAGTCACCACTTTAGTTTGATCTAGGTGAATGTAGAGCTTCCCCTATTCTACAGGTCTTCTTCCATATCAGGAAGCTGCGGTCAGTAACTCACAGGTCAACATTTCAAGCCTTAGTCCTGAAAAAATAAAATGTCTTGGTACACTGTGATACTGTGTAGTCAAATCTCTCTGACATCAAAACAATCCCCAAAGCCATTTTAAGATTCAAACCATTCTGCTGCTGCTTATTCCTCCAAACATGTTGATTGAAAATTTGTTCATGAGAGTTTTACCATTTGCAGTTTAACCCTTTGAGGTTTGACTGAGAGTCTATATCAGTGGAAAATAGATATGTTAGTTCATTAGCCTGGCTATGGTCTCAGAGGGTTAAATGAGAGGTTTATTACGTTCTTAGACTTCATGTGGGGTGGAAACAACAAGATCTCTTCATTGCAACTCCTTGATCAGACA
Source organism: Oncorhynchus tshawytscha (assembly GCF_018296145.1). Lineage (NCBI taxonomy): Eukaryota > Metazoa > Chordata > Actinopteri > Salmoniformes > Salmonidae > Oncorhynchus > Oncorhynchus tshawytscha. Next base: position 34,797,485 of record NC_056449.1, read on the forward strand.
AAAACACCCCACGGGGCTGTAACATCTTACTGAAGTTAATTGGAAGCAGTCGCTCACAACAAGAACACTTTGTTTGTTCACCCCAAAACAGGAAGCTAAAGAACCCAATAGATACATTTCCATGCAATCTAGTAACAACACAGATAAATCAAATTTTAATTAAAAGTTTTAGTAAATAGAAACAGCAGCATAATGGTAAGAATATCATGAATGTAAAGTGTGAAAATGAGCAAAAATAGCACTTAATGTCAACAGCTAGTCAACAACTATTCAATGATGGTGTTTGATTATTTACACAATTTACAATTTCCCCAAGCATATCCTAATGTAATTTACCATTACAGTTTGTGTGGGGGAAAAAATCATGACCTATTTCTATAAAAATTACTTTAACATTAACATTAGCCCCCCCAAATAAATGACAAAATATTTTTGGGATGTGATTAGAATTGGGGAAATAGTGCATTATGGATTTGAGCCACTTCTCCATTTTTGTTACATGTATGTGGCAGAATGTTGTTTGTATGAATAAATAACATAGTAGGAGGTAAAGGGATAGACAGTATAGCTAATCTAGATGTTTTAGTATAGTTTAGTATTTGTTCATATGAACACTGGGAATCAGCACAGAAGACCTGCGGAGACTGACCTTACTTCCAGAGTCCTTGGTTCCACATTCACCCTTATCGTACCACCATTTGTTTTTCAGCTTGTCTAAGATGCCTTGTTCACTGAGTTTCAATACGGCAAGGTTTACAGGAGTTCTTCACGTGGGAAATAACATAAATAACATCATATTATGTTATTTTATGTTATTCATAACTTCATAGCTTACATTATGTCATCACAAAGCGATCGAGCAGGACTCCTGGCCATTGTCACATCACAGAGAACAGGCATTCTAGTCTATTACCTTGTCGCCATTGACCAGCCCTAGTCTAGGGCCAGGGCCTGCTCCTATCGCTTCGAGTAATCGGCAGACGCTGGTAACAGGACGAGCAGGTACTGACTGTACACTCCGCTGGTCTGAGATTATCTAAAGCTGAGGAAGGAATTTGTTTGTGGGCACAGCAGAGTAGATGTCTGACCAGCACTTAACAAGTTTGATCCAACTAAAACCTTCTCTTGACTAACAGTAGCAGTAAAGGACTACAAGACAACTGTTGACCCGATATCTTCCCGCCGGTAGAAGCAGAGGCTTGGACACCTCCTACTGCAACATCACAAGTTGGCTCTGAGATTTGGTTGCAAAGACAACATCAACTTTGAATCTCAGGACACTAATAATGTCATGTATTTTGACATGAAAATCAGCATTAAAATAGTGAATAAAGCAAAAGGTGTTTCACATGAACCTTTTCATAAGAAGCGGTGCTGTTTATTGGTGGGGAAACCGTGTTGGATATAGGCTTTACTATATCCGCTTAGAAGGGGGATTACTGTCAACAGAACCAAGCTACAGTTTTATTACCGGTGTTTAAGCTCAGCTTTGGCACATCAGGGGAATAATACATGTGGTTTCTCTCTGTAAGATGGTTTCATAAGAAGAAACTGATAAGTAATTGGCAACATTTATTTAGGATATTCTCACTGCCTTTACAACTGACATAGTGCCTTTAACTGGGCAAGGTATGTTCCAATACATATACATTTTAAATTAAGCTATGATGCTATAATGTTATGAAGCTATGATGCTATGATGCTATGTGTGGAGTGAACAAATAAATAATGATGCATAATGATGCATAATAAGGAAGACTGTTCATGCTCTATATAGTCGCTATAGAAACAGACTGGTGATGTTCTGTATAGACCCAAAAGAAACAGACTGGTGATGTTCTGTATAGAGGCTATAGAAACAGACTGGTGATGTTCTGTATAGAGGCTATAGAAACAGACTGGTGATGTTCTGTATAGACCCTATAGAAACAGACTGGTGATGTTCTGTATAGAGGCTATAGAAACAGACTGGTGATATTCTGTATAGACCCAATAGAAACAGGCTGGTGATGTTCTGTACAGACCCAATAGAAACAGACTGGTGGTGCTCTACTCTACATCCCCTATAGAAACAGACTGGTGGTGCTCTACTCTACATCCCCTATAGAAACAGACTGGTGGTGCTCTACTCTACATCCCCCATAGAAACAGACTGGTGGTGCTCTACTCTACATCCCCTATAGAAACAGACTGCTGGTGCCCTCCTCTTCAGCCCCTATAGAAACAGACTGGTGGTGCTCTACTCTACATCCCCTATAGAAACAGACTGGTGGTGCTCTACTCTACATCCCCTATAGAAACAGACTGGTGGTGCTCTACTCTACATCCCCTATAGAAACAGACTGGTGGTGCTCTACTCTACATCCCCTATAGAAACAGACTGGTGGTGCTCTACTCTACATCCCCTATAGAAACAGACTGGTGGTGCTCTACTCTACATCCCCTATAGAAACAGACTGGTGGTGCTCTACTCTACATCCCCTATAGAAACAGACTGGTGGTGCTCTACTCTACATCCCCTATAGAAACAGACTGGTGGTGCTCTACTCTACATCCCCTATAGAAACAGACTGGTGATGCTCTACTCTACATCCCCTATAGAAACAGACTGGTGGTGCTCTACTCTACAGGCCCTATAGAAACAGACTGGTGATGCTCTACTCTACATCCCCTATAGAAACAGACTGGTGATGCTCTACTCTACAGGCCCTATAGAAACAGACTGGTGGTGCTCTACTCTACATCCCCTATAGAAACAGACTGGTGGTGCTCTACTCTACATCCCCTATAGAAACAGACTGGTGATGCTCTACTCTACATCCCCTATAGAAACAGACTGGTGGTGCTCTACATCCCCTATAGAAACAGACTGCTGGTGCCCTCCTCTTCAGGCCCTATAGAAACAGACTGCTGGTGCCCTACTCTACATCCCCTATAGAAACAGACTGGTGGTGCTCTACTCTACAGGCCCTATAGAAACAGACTGGTGGTGCTCTACTCTACATCCCCTATAGAAACAGACTGGTGGTGCTCTACTCTACATCCCCTATAGAAACAGACTGGTGGTGCTCTACTCTACATCCCCTATAGAAACAGACTGGTGGTGCTCTACATCCCCTATAGAAACAGACTGGTGGTGCCCTCCTCTACATCCCCTATAGAAACAGACTGGTGGTGCCCTCTCTTCATCCCCTATAGAAACAGACTGCTGGTGCCCTCCTCTTCATCCCCTATAGAGACAGACTGGTGGTGCCCTCCTCTTCAGCCCCTATAGAAACAGACTGCTGGTGCCCTCCTCTTCAGGCCCTATAGAAACAGACTGGTGGTGCTCTACTCTACAGCCCCTATAGAAACAGACTGGTGGTGCCCTCCTCTTCAGGCCCTATAGAAACAGACTGGTGGTGCCCTCCTCTTCATCCCCTATAGAAACAGACTGGTGGTGCCCTCCTCTTCCCCTATAGAAACAGACTGCTGGTGCCCTCTCTTCAGGCCCTATAGAAACAGACTGGTGATGTTCTACTCTACATCCCCTATAGAAACAGACTGCTGGTGCCCTCCTCTTCAGCCCCTATAGAAACAGACTGGTGGTGCTCTACTCTACATCCCCTATAGAAACAGACTGCTGGTGCCCTCCTCTTCAGGCCCTATAGAAACAGACTGGTGGTGCCCTCCTCTACATCCCCTATAGAAACAGACTGGTGGTGCCCTCCTCTTCAGCCCCTATAGAAACAGACTGGTGGTGCTCTACTCTACATCTCCTATAGAAACAGACAGGTGGCGCTCTACTCTATATCCCCTATAGAAACAGACTGGTGGTGCTCTACTCTACATCCCCTATAGAAACAGACTGGTGGTGCTCTACTCTACAGGCCCTATAGAAACAGACTGGTGGTGCTCTACTCTACATCCCCTATAGAAACAGACTGGTGGTGCCCTCCTCTTCAGCCCCTATTGAAACAGACTGGTGGTGCCCTCCTCTTCAGCCCCTATAGAAACTAATTAGGCTCGTTAAATATGATGAATGGGTAATATATGTCTCGGGTTCCACTGGTGAACAATGTCCTCTGTGGACCTTTATGTCACCATACATTTTCATCAGCAGGAGACGAGGAGATTACAACTCTGTGTAGAATATTATCTCCCTACATTATCATCAGCAGGAGACGAGAAGATTACAACTCTGTGTAGAATATTATCTCCCAACAGCCCCTATAGAAACAGACTACTGGTAGTGCTCTACTCTACAGCCCCCATAGAAACAGCCGTATATATTTCCCCCCAAGCAGACACATCGATGGCTCTGAACGAACTTTATTTGACTCTTTGCCAACTGGAATCCATACATCCTGAGGCTGCATTCATTGTAGCTGGGGATTTTAACAAGGCTAATCTGAAAACAAGACTCCCTAAATTGTATCAGCATATTGATTGCGCAACCAGGGCTGGCAAAACCTTGGATCATTGCTATTCTAACTTCCGCGACGCATATAAGGCCCTGCCCCACCCTCCTTTCGGAAAAGCTGACCACGACTCCATTTTGTTGATCCCTGCCTACAGACAGAAACTAAAACAAGAAGCTCCCGCGCTGAGGTCTGTTCAATGCTGGTCCGACCAATCTGATTCCACACTCCAAGACTGCTTCCATCACGTGGACTGGGATATGTTTCGTATTGCGTCAGACAACAACATTGATGAATACGCTGATTCGGTGTGCGAGTTCATTAGAACGTGCGTTGAAGATGTCGTTCCCATAGCAACGATTAAAACATTCCCAAACCAGAAACCGTGGATTGATGGCAGCATTTGCGTGAAACTGAAAGCCCGAACCACTGCTTTTAATCAGGGCAAGGTGACCGGAAACATGACCGAATACAAACAGTGAAGCTATTCCCTCCGCAAGGCAATCAAACAAGCTAAGCGTCAGTATAGAGACAAAGTAGAATCTCAATTCAACGGCTCAGACACAAGAGGTATGTGGCAGGGTCTACAGTCAATCACGGATTACAAAAAGAAAACCAGCCCCGTCACAGACCAGGATGTCTTGCTCCCAGGCAGACTAAATAACTTTTTTGCCCGCTTTGGGGACAATACAGTGTCACTGACACGGCCTGCAACCAAAACATGCGGCCTCTCCTTCACTGCAGCCGAGGTGAGTAAAACATTTAAACGTGTTAACCCTCGCAAGGCTGCAGGCCCAGAAGGCATCCCCAGCCGCGCCCTCAGAGCATGCGCAGACCAGCTGGCTGGTGTGTTTATGGACATATTCAATCAATCCCTAACTCAGTCTGCTGTTCCCACATGCTTCAAGAGGGCCACCATTGTTCCTATTCCCAAGAAAGCTAAGGTAACTGAGCTAAACGACTACCGCCCCATAGCACTCACTTCCGTCATCATGAAGTGCTTTGAGAGACTAGTCAAGGACCATATCACCTCCACCCTACCTGACACCCTAAACCCACTCCAATTTGCTTACCGCCCAAATAGGTCCACAGACGATGCAATCTCAACCACACTGCACACTGCCCTAACCCATCTGGACAAGAGGAATACCTATGTGAGAATGCTGTTCATCGACTACAGCTCTGCATTTAACACCATAGTACCCTCCAAGCTCGTCATCAAGCTCGAGACCCTGGGTTTCGACCCCGCCCTGTGCAACTGGGTACTGGACTTCCTGACGGGCCGCCCCCAGGTGGTGAGGGTAGGCAACAACATCTCCACCCCGCTGATCCTCAACACTGGGGCCCCACAAGGGTGCGTTCTGAGCCCTCTCCTGTACTCCCTGTTCACCCACGACTGCGTGGCCACGCACGCCTCCAACTCAATCATCAAGTTTGCGGACGACCAACAACGACGAGGCGGCCTGCAGGGAGGAGGTGAGGGCCCTCGGAGTGTGGTGTCAGGAAAATAACCTCACACTCAATGTCAACAAAACTAAGGAGATGATTGTGGACTTCAGGAAACAGCAGAGTGAACACCCCCCTATCCACATCGATGGAACAGTAGTGGAGAAGGTAGTAAGTTTTAAGTTCCTCGGCATACACATCACAGACAAACTGAATTGGTCCACCCACACAGACAGCATCGTGAAGAAGGCGCAGCAGCACCTCTTCAACCTCAGGAGGCTGAAGAAATTTGGCTTGTCACCAAAAGCACTCACAAACTTCTACAGATGCACAATCGAGGGCATCCTGTCGGGCTGTATCACCACCTGGTATGGCAACTGCTCTGCCCACAACCGTAAGGCTCTCCAGAGGGTAGTGAGGTCTGCACAACGCATCACCGGGGGCAAACTACCTGCCCTCCAGGACACCTACACCACCCGATGTTACAGGAAGGCCATAAAGATCATCAAGGACAACAACCACCCGAGCCACTGCCTGTTCACCCCGCTATCATCCAGAAGGCGAGGTCAGTACAGGTGCATCAAAGCTGGGACTGAGAGACTGAAAAACAGCTTCTATCTCAAGGCCATCAGACTGTTAAACAGCCACCACTAACATTGAGTGGCTGCTGCCAACACACTGACTCAACTCCAGCCACTTTAATAATGGGAATTGATGGGAAATGATGTAAAATATATCACTAGCCATTTTAAACAATGCTACCTAATATAATGTTTACATACTCTACATTATTCATATCATATGTATACATATATACTGTACTCTATATCATCTACTGCATCTTTATGTAATACATACACTATATAATATAATATATATAATATAATACACATATCACTATAATATTATATACATATCCCTAGCCACTTTAACTACTTTGTTTACATACTCATCTCATATGTATATACTGTACTCGATACCATCTACTGTATCTTGCCTATGCCGCTCTGTACCATCACTCATTCATATATCTTTATGTACATATTCTTTATCCCCCTACATTTGTGTGTATAAGACAGTAGTTTTGGAATTGTTAGTTAGATTACTTGTTGGTTATTACTGCATTGTCGGAACTAGAAGCACAAGCATTTCGCTACACTCTCATTAACATCTGCTAACCATGTGTATGTGACAAATAAAATTTGATTTAGATTTTTTTTTTGTACATTATCATCAGCAGGAGAGAAGAAGATTACAACTCTGTGTAGAATATTATCTCCCTACATTATCATCAGCAGGAGACGAGAAGATTACAACTCTGTAGAATATTATCTCCCTACATTATCATCAGCAGGAGACGAGAAGATTACAACTATGTGTAGAATATTATCTCCCTACATTATCATCAGCAGGAGAGAAGAAGATTACAACTGTGTAGAATATTATCTCCCTACATTGTCATCAGCAGGAGAGAAGAAGATTACAACTCTGTGTAGAATATTATCTCCCTACATTATCATCAGCAGGAGAGAAGAAGATTACAACTCTGTGTAGAATATTATCTCCCTACATTATCATCAGCAGGAGACGAGAAGATTACAACTATGTGTAGAATATCATCTCCCTCATGGCCAATGGTAATAGGGTGACCCGGAAAACATTGATCAATAATGCAGTAATCTGTTAACGTGCTATGTGATGCTGGAGCCTGAAGCCCGACCTAGGTGATCAGTGATGTGGCGTGTGCCTCAGGATTATAGGTGATCAGAGAAAGGGTGTGTGTGTGGGGGGGGGGGGCAGGATGCTCAGGAAGGATGAGTCCAGGTAAGCTGGCTTTTCCCACAGTTTCCCGTAGAGCCGAGACATCAGAGATACTGAGATATTGAGAGATACTGAGAAAAAAACCTTTGAACACAACAGATGATCACCAAAGTTCACTCACTGTCCGTCTTTCACCGATGATGCCGTTGCTCATCAGAGATAAATACCGGACCTTGAGGTGAACGGTTAAGAGCAGTGGAGGTCCAAATGCTAATTCATGTATGAATGTATGGCACGCTCACATTTGGATCAAAATGTTGATCCCTGAAAGGATAGACAACCATACATACCTGAGCAGGTCCAGATGAAAGGCAGAGAAACATGTCAGAGAAGCAACGATACTGCTCTTCTACTGCAGCAGTCACAGCTGTGAGCAGGCCTCAACATCACTCAGCATACTGACTATACAGCAAAGATTATTAGCACAAATGCAAGGTTGAAAAATAGAGCTGCAAAATTCCTGTGAATTTCCCATAATTCCTAGGTTTTCCAGAAACCCCTATGGGAGTATTCCCTGAATAAGGGGGAGAATAAGCAAGGAATGGAACCCTGCCAGAAGGAATCCTCAAACAGGGATTTCTGGGAAATCCTAGAATTGTTTATTTACTGGGACTTTTTTTAGTTCGTGAAATTTTGCAACCGTACATCAAAAATATAGGACACGTATTTGTGTACATTATGGAGAGAAAACAGAGAAGCAGAGAGAGAAAGGTCAGGTGTTTTGGTTGGACATTACTAGATATTATAGAGACGTTAGCCACGATGCTATTTTCAACATGTCATATTGTTGTAGCATTGCAGTTGCTGAGAATTCATGTCAAATGACCTTATAAAGTCATGACACCTTCTGTAAACCACAGTATCTGCCACAGATCGTCTGTAATCAAGCCACTTAGCTGATCTAATTCATTGCTTGAGTCACGACTGAGTCATTAGTCATTCAATTGATCTAAACTGTACCAAATGTCAATGCCCTCTTTCATGGAACATAGTGTAAGTATGTTGATACCAAGATGACAAGGCTAAATGAAACACACTGTTATTGCATCACCTATTCCCAGGATGGATACAGCCATGTCTTGTGATGAGAGTAGAATAGCAAGCGGAAGAGAAAGAAACCTGATTATCACAATGGTTATTGGGCTCAATTCTGGCTCTTGGTTGTACATGTTACAATCAAGTGGTAAATTGTTTGAAAACTTTCGACACCACCTACAATTGTATAGATTTTTTGCTAAAATCATTATGAAAAAGCAACCAATTATAGGGGCAGTTCCACCGTGGTACCACATGACCCACAGCCCTAAGAGATCAGACCTTCTCTTTCAGATTAGAATTCTCACGTTTACCCATAATGCTTAGTCCCCTCAAGACTCCGCTGTTCGCCTCGCCTATCTGAGCTGAGCTGCCTCAGCTGAGCAGCCATTTTGGGGGGTTTCAGCCAACGGGCTCTAGAGCCCAGCATGGCTTCTCTAGGCCAGTCGCATGGGATGTCCAGAGAAGCAGCTGTATGACATGAGCAGCTGTGAAGCCATGTTGTGTCTGACAGACAAGAATAATGGAATGAAATACAGACATGGCCATCACAAGAGGAAGGCGGCAGTCTCTGGCATCTAGATGCCATGTTTTCATAAATAGTTTGTGATAAGCTATTTATGAAAGGTATCTTATAAAATGCATACTTATCATATAATATATAACTTACAACAGGTATATTTTAGTCAGAGATCCATCCAAAATGACAGAGATACTGTTATATCTAAATAGACCTCACACTGGCTCTACTTTCTCTAGACAGCATATACTAGTTGACAGATATCATCTGCTGCACTGCAGATGTTAAAGACAGAGTTAAATCCATCTCCTCCTTTTCCAACTGCAGGACAACGCTATCCTCCTCGCATCCCTCCCATCACTGAGAAGCAGTGAAAATAACTGGACTTCCTCCTTGTCAAACACACAACCAAACACTGGTCCACAGATCTGTATCCTTCCTCACACAACTGTCTTTGTCAAAACAACTCAGCTTAGCCTTACCAGTCATCTCCTTTACTACACTTCATGCTTCCTCTTAGCCTTACCAGTCCATCTCCTTTACTATACTTCATGCTACCTCTTAGCCTTACCAGTCCATCTCCTTTACTATACTTCATGCTACCTCTTAGCCTTACCAGTCCATCTCCTTTACTAAACTTCATGCTACCTCTTAGCCTTACCAGTCCATCTCCTTTACTAAACTTCATGCTACCTCTTAGCCTTACCAGTCCATCTGCTTTACTATACTTCATGCTACCTCTTAGCCTTACCAGTCCATCTGCTTTACTATACTTCATGCTACCTCTTAGCCTTACCAGTCCATCTCCTTTACTATACTTCATGCTACCTCTTAGCCTTACCAGTCCATCTCCTTTACCACACTTCATGCTACCTCTTAGCCTTACCAGTCCATCTCCTTTACCACACTTCATGCTAGCTCTTAACCTTACCAGTCCATCTCCTTTACCACACTTAATGCTACCTCTTAGCCTTACCAGTCCATCTCCTTCACTATACTTCATGCTACCTCTTAGCCTTACCAGTCCATCTCCTTTACTACACTTCATGCTACCTCTTAGCCTTATCTTCCTCTCTGTGTGTTAGCCAAGTAAAGGTTCTTAGTTTGATCTTTTGTTCCATAGACTGGTCAGAGTCTGGTAAATGACAGAAAGGCTACCTTTGAGCCTGGTTGGGACTCAACATTTGTTTTGGTTTGGGTTGTACCGTAGCTAACAAAGCGCGTTAGAAAATCAAAGCGCTATAATATAAATCTAATCAATAATCAATGATTCCTATCGAGTATTATTAACAGCCTTGCCGATTACTCTGCACCATGGTACCCGATCTGGTGACATCGAGGCTGACCTTGGAGTCACCTCCCCCGCTGCCGCACTCTCCCTTGTCGTACCACCATTTGTTTTTCAATTTGTCCAACAGGCCTTGCTCATTCAGTTTTAACACTGCCAGGTTAACAGCATTTCTTGAAACGATAAAACATAACTTGTAAGAAAATGCACAGGTCCGTGAGAAATCTAATGCATAGTCAATAGTAGTATAGTAGTACTATAGTATAGTAGTAGTATCGTGTAGTTGTAGTAGTAGTTATAACGATAATGATAATTGTTGATAATGGTAGTTAGACTACCACCAATAGTGATTATTGTTATTGGTAATATTATTATGAACTATTATATCTATTATGAAAATGATCTAGGTGTGAAAATGACAAATTGTTTGACGAACATGAGCTAGATAGATCAGTAAGGCTTAGATGAAGAGCAGACATAGTGGTAAATATTGGACAGGAGTTATGAGGGGTTAGGTAGTTTAGAAACTGAAGTGTGCGGGACGGGGACACTAGTCATCATCGCTGAGAGGAAAAACAACAGCAGCAAACACCGTGCAATTAACATTCACAACAAGTGACAGTGCAGCTTTTTAAAGGCTACATGGAAACGCCGCTGAGCTGGTAAAACATTCAAAGTGATAACACAACCGTTGAGAAGGACAGCACACAGGACAGAAGGAAAGGTCGAAAGAGAGAAGAAACAGAGGAAGAGAGACGTTGAAATGATTTGTTAAACTCTAACACCCTGGAATGGATTCCGCTTTGGTTTAGGAAACAACAATAAAACACACATACAAATATAAACATCCATAAATCGCCATTTTAAATCAACCTCGGTATCCAAGAACAATAAAAGATATGATACCGTTACCTCTTTGGGTCCTTTCCAAAAACAATAAGGTAGAAGAGAAGAAGAAGAAGAAGGGCCAAACACAAGACATCAGGGTAGGTGGAATTCTATAACAACAAGGAGAATATCGTTATATTATCCCACCCACCTTAATGCTGAGCCTTTGGGCGTGGCCACACCGTATCCTTTAGAGTCGAGGTTTCCGCCCACTTTCATGGTGTCACAGGGTTTCCTCTGCTCTATGTACTCGTTCATGGTGGACTCCAGGAGGAAAGCAAACTTGCCCTTGGACTTTCGTACCCGGGCCACCCCGTCTGGCGTGGTCTTGACAAACACTGACGGTTCGGCCGATTTCATGTATGACCACATTTTCTCATAGACTGCTATTTTGGATCGCTGTTGAGACGGAGAGAGGGGGGGGGGGAGAGGAGAAGAGAAATACTAGTTTAGACATCAACGTCCATTGTATGGATGTTGTTCTGTTTCGGTACCTCTGATGCAGGACACCTCAAGCCATCTTGAAGTGTTTATAGATATCTTGGAAGATTTAGCGGTATGTCTGCTGGTAAGTTCATGAAATCTTTTAGGCCTGTGCATACTCATGAGGAACAAAAGATGCACAGTTATTATTAGACAGTAACATTACACATACTTGGTGGCATACGGCCTACAGAAGTCTAGCAAGTCAAGCGTTGATAACATAGTAATGACCCAAATACGAATTTATACACCATTAAGTGAACACACTTAGAGAGAGAGAGAGAGAGAGAGAACACATCAGAAGAGGACACAGATGAGAGTTCCCCGGTTTCCCAGTATGGTGCCTGGGGTTAGGCTTAGTATGCCTGCTATACAATCTGTAGGAGTGAAGAGAGGACTTCTAGCTATCTATAATAAGCAACAATTTAATTATTCAATGCCGCTGGGTTCATTTTGGCAACACAGTTTCAATCTCCAAACTTCTGAATCCTGGTCTGGGCCAATGAAGAGAGAGAACTGCTCCCAAGTGGTAGTGTGTACTGTAGAGTGGATTCTCTCACAACTACAATACAGGTTCAATTTAGAATGCTATCTGAATGCTATCTGGGATCCATGGGATGTCCCTGCCCCCTAATCCCTAAGCCTAAACATAACCCCTGCCTTTACCTTAACCATAAACACAACAATAACCTTTACCTAACTTTTAACTTAAACCTTACCATTTTAAAATTAAACTTCAATGTCCCAAGGATTCCGGATAGCAACGAACAATTTAGGAGCTAGAGGAGTACAGGAAGTGGGCCAGTTGGCAACAGTCAATTGGACCAATGGGCCTATTGTCAATAGCCTATAGGGTAAGAGTATGAACAAGCTGTTGATATGGCAACACCAATCAGAGGCATTGTTACAGTGGTGTCAAAGATCCAATTGTCTGGGCTTCCCCTGAAGGGTCAGTTTAGGTTCAAATACTGAAACAGTCAAGGACTTCATTTTGCCAGATCAAAGATTTGAAGAGCATAAGGTGTATTGTATTATTAACTGAAGGCAGCACTTAGGTATAACCACCATATTTCTTAATAAGTCTTGAAGTTAAATGAATCATGAATCATGTCAAGGGGGTGACACTCCCAGTGTTCTCAAGCAGAGTAAACAGCACACCAACTCTGCTTTGAAGTAACAAATAGATGCTGTGGGAAATACAATAACAGCCACACACACACACACACACACACACACACACACACACACACACACACACACACACACACACACACACACACACACACACACACACACACACACACACACACACACACACACACACACACACACACACACACACACACACACACACACACACACACACACACACACACACACACACACACACACACACACACACACACACACACACACACACACAGAGCCCTGTGGCTTTGTGAGCAGAGTGGGACTTGTCCATTCTAAACAAAAGATAGACCCATCAATGTCCCTAATTAATATACTGCCCCTGTCTGACTGTGATGTCTATTGTCTCCGACACATCACTGTTAATAAACAAAAGCATTAACTTTCACTTTTTAACTTTGACAGTCGCTTTGGTGCATTTCTTAGAACAAAAGTGCAATTCTTGATACTACTTGTAAATATTCCAAATTCCAAATCATCTAGTCACTTGTGCACATCTTTAAAGCAATTTCTTATTCCTTTGAACAAATTGCTATTGATAATGTACAAGTGTCAGCTTTTTTACACATTATCAATTGCTCATGTCATGTTGATCAAAATATAGTAGATGGTTCTCTGTTGAATAGTCTTACCCCTCAAAACATCTAGGCATTAGTTCCTTGCATAAGCCATTACATGCAAAATTGTTGAACTATTTGTCATAAACTGTCAAGCATAGTTTTACACATTTCTATTAGACCTTTTTGTACAAAAATGTGAATTGATGAATCGTGCAGGTGAAATTGACCCTCACTCACGAAGGAATTTAAAGTTTTAGTTCAACCAACAATCAACCAGTTGTCTAAATTGCTCAAAGCTGCATCTCATGAAGAATCAATTGGCAAGCATATATAGACAGACCACAACACAGAGTTGCAATTTTCCAATAATGGATGGACCAGGAAACGAACAGGGTCAACAGCCAAGAGGAGGAAGAAGAGGAGCAAGGATGCGTAGTGGAAGGCAAAACAGAGGAAGAGGCAGAAGAGGACATAGGCGCATATCTGATGACATAAGGGCCACTATTGTAGACCATGTTGTCAATCATGGCCTTACAATGGCTGAGGCGAAGGGTGCAGCCGAATATTGGGAGATCAACCGTGTCCTCAATAGTTCAAATTTTTCAAGAGAGAACAGGTATGTCCACCAATGTACAGTGCACTGTTACTGTATATAAGCAGTATACTGTATACTTCCTACAATGCTTCATATTACAGTAGTCCACTTGTATTTCACAGCATACAGAAATATACTCTATACAGATACATACTGAACCTTACATGCACCCACCTGTATGTTTTACAGTAAAATGTGTGTTTGCATAGTTTTTGTCTATGTGAAAGTGTGCGATGCATCACAGCATTAATCCCCACATAGGACTGCAAGATTACCTCAAACCGGTGGCAGAGGACGCCTTTTCACACCTCAACAGGAGGAGGCTATTTGCACCATGGTCCGAGCAAACAAAGCCAAGAGACTCAGGGAGATACAAAGGACCCTTATAGAAGACAACGATGTCTTTGAAAACATCCATACGGTTCGCATCTCAACCATCGACAGGGTGCTGCATAGAAACCAGATGAGTATGAAACAGTTGTACCGTGTACCATTCCAAAGGAATGAGGACAGAGTTAAGGAGCTACGGTACCAGTATGTACAGGTAAAACATATATCTATGTAACTACTTCACAGCAACATTTTATAGTGATACATAGTACAGTAAGCATAAACTGCACACATTTCCATTGCTGTGGAAGGAACATGCAATATATGTACATTTTATGTCACTCTTCCTTACCAAAACAAATTCAACTGTGTGTTCTGGGATATAGCGTATAATGGAGTTGGAATCAAGTGAACCCTCTCACAACTTTGTATACGTGGATGAGGCTGGCTTCAACCTGACCAAACGCAGAAGGCGGGGTCGGAATATCATCGGTCACAGAGCTACTGTGGATTTGCCAGGCCAACGGGGAGGAAATATCACCATGTGTGCTGCTATTTCGGAGCATGGTGTCCCAGCAACACCCAGCATCTACTCAACTTTTTAGAGACTCTCTACAGGGCTCTCATCCCTGATGATGAGAGCGGTCTGTTTAGAGAGGATTTGGACGGGGTATGTGGTCATTTGTGATAATGTGAGTTTCCATCGATGTAAGAGATTTCCTCCTTTTCTTCCGAAGGCGAAAAGGATCGGAGGACCAATATGCGGCGTGGTAAGTGTCCATGGTTCTTTTAATAACAAATACTACACATGAACAACTGAATACAAAAACAATAAACGTGGAATGAACGAAACCCAAACCAGTACCGTGTGGTGGAAAAACACAGACACGGAAACAAACACCCACTGAAACCCAGGCTACCTAAGTATGATTCTCAATCAGAGACAACTAATGACACCTGCCTCAGATTGAGAACCATACTAGGCTGAAACATAGAAATACCCAAATCATAGAAAAACAAACATAGACTGCCCACCCCAACTCACGCCCTGACCATACTAAATAATGACAAAACAAAGGAAATAAAGGTCAGAATGTGACAATCGATCCAACATCATAAGGCAATGGTTTGTGACCCACCCGAGGATGCTCATAGAATTCCTCCCACCTTATTCACCATTCCTTAAACCAATTGAGGAGTTCTTTTCAGCATGGAGGTGGAAGGTGTATGATCGTCAGCCGCACACACAGATGACCCTGCTGGCTGCAATGGATGCAGCATGTGAGGACATCACAGTAGACGCCTGCAGAGGATGGATAAGGCATTCCAAAAGATTCTTTCCACGTTGCATTGGAAGGGAAAATATCCGGTGTGATGTGGATGAGAATATGTGGGCCGACAGACAGGAACGTCTGGATGTGTAGAGACAGCACAACAGTGCTGCGGGCAAAGTTATGCCTTAGGGGTGGTTTCCTGTGTTTCTTTCTAATTTAGTTTTTTTTCCTTTGTGCCCCTTGGGTTGTCCAGTCTCTTTCAATCAATAACCCACATACAGTAATATGTAAATAGTACTGTTGAAATTGATATATGCCATGGAAGTGCAGCCTTGTGCATTTTCAATACAGTAACTGTCATCCAAACTGTAGCCTAAGTTTACATCAGGTAATACTGTCAAAGTACACAGTTACATTGACAACATGCCTAAACATTTTGACGACCTTGTTCGTGAACAATGACTCAGTGACTTATCATTCTGATGACACTGACATGATCATTGGCATGAATATTTACTTTTGAGAGATGTACTAAGGATTTTTAGTGACTGACTAGCTCTAGAAACATATCTATTGTATATTGCAGTTTGTACAGATTGTTCTGAGAAATGCACTTATTATTTTGCACATGTTAGGGATGATGTGAAAAATGCACCAAAGCGACTGAGAAAAACTGTAACGGTTGGCCCTACAGTAGCTGGCTCAGTGTGTTCCAATACAACCTGTTATGAGTCATCCATCATGTCACATCAGACCAGAGGGGTGAGGATCAGAGGGGTGAGGATCAGATGGGTGAGGATCAGAGGGGTGAGAATCAGACCAGAGGGGTGAGGATCAGAGCATGACGATGGAGAATGGAACGATAGTAGGGTTTAGAGTTAGTGATATGTATGACGATGGAGAATGGAACGATAGTAGGGTTTAGAGTTAGTGATATGTATGACGATGGAGAATGGAACGATAGTAGGGTTTAGAGTTAGTGATATGTATGACGATGGAGAATGGAGGGAAACGTAATAAATAGAATTCCTTCAAATGTGGCACAGGATCTGTGTTGTTTTGTGTTGACAGTATCATTTATTGTGCTCTCATAATCTTGCATGTGTTAAACATCGTTTAACATTTGTGGTTGGTTTTGAGAACAATTTCCCCAAAGGCTGATTGGGCCTCAACTGCCTGACAGCGAGCAGAGAGAGAGAAGGATCATGGTGTGTGGCTCTTTCTGACTGTGTGTGTGTGTGTGTGTGTGTGTGAGTGTGTGTGTGTGTGTGTGTGTGTGTGTGTGAGAGAGAGTATGTGTGTGTGTTTGTGAGGGTGTGTGTGTGTGTGTGTGTGTGTGTGTGTGTGTGTGTGTGTGTGTGTTGTGTTTGTGTGTTTGTGAGTGTGTGTGTCCCAGCTGACCGCCTCTTCATATAAAATAAGGGAAAGAACAGACATGGATTAACCCTGACAGAGTTTGTGCTATCTAGCTTGTTTATCAAAGCCAATCAGCACGCTAGGAGGAAGAACCACCAAACACCCTGATAAGATGATTTAAAAAAAAAAATATATATATATTTTAACCTTTATTTAACTAGGCAAGTCAGTTAATTAAGAACAAATTCTTATTTACAATGACGGCCTAGGAACAGTGGGTTAACTGCCTTGTTCAAGGGCAGAACGACAGATTTTTACCTTGTCAGCTCAGGGATTTGATCCAGCAACCTTTCAGTTACTGGCTCAAACCACTAGGCTACCTGCCACCCATGATTCCACTGATAAGATGATTCCAATGATAAGATGATTCCACTGATAAGATGATTCCACTGATAAGATGATTCCACGGATAAGATGATTCCACTGATAAGATGATTCCAATGATAAGATGATCCCAATGATAAGATGATTCCACTGATAAGATGATTCCAATGATAAGATGATTCCAATGATAAGATGATTCCACTGATAAGATGATTCCACTGATAAGATTATTCCAATGATAAGATGATTCCACTGATAAGATGATTCCACTGATAAGATGATTCCACGATAAGATGATTCCAATATAAAGATGATTCCACTGATAAGATGATTCCACTGATAAGATGATTCCAATGATACGATGATTCCACCGATAAGATGATTCCACTGATAAGATGATTCCAATGATAAGATGATTCCACTGATAAGGTGATGAAATGTGGAGAGAGGTGAAAGGGAGAGAGGGAGAACGTTTGAGAGAAAGAGCGATGTGGACTGAAAGGAAAAGAGAGAGAAGGAGTAGAGAGAGAGGAAAGAGAGAAAGAATTAGAGAAAGAGAGGTGAAAGGGTGTGAGAAGTGTGAGAGAGAGGAGAGAGAGAAAGATGGAGTGATAGTAAGAGAGAGGGCGAGAAACCCCTACTTTGAAAGAGTCCAATCTGTATGATAGTCAAAAACATTAAACATAAT
>NC_056449.1:34820740-34873240 GCF_018296145.1 Oncorhynchus tshawytscha
TTACTAGTGCAACGCTCTAACCACTAGGCTACCCTGCTGCCCCATATGTATATATATATATATATATGTTGAAGAGGGTGGGGCTTCAGCTCCATCCCTGTCTCACCCCACGGCCCTGTGTGAAGAAATGTGTGTTTTTTTGTGCAATTTTAACCGCACACTTGTTGTTTGTGTACATGGATTTTATAATGTCGTATGTTTTGCCCCCAACACCACTTTCCATCAATTTATACAGCAGACCCTCATGCCAAATTGAGTCGAATACTTTTTTTAAATCAACAAAGCATGAGAAGACTTTGCCTTTGTTTTGGTTTGTTTGGTTGTCAATTAGGGTGTGCAGGGTGAATACATGGTCTGTTGTACGGTAATTTGGTAAAAAGCCAATTTGACATTTCCCCAGTACTTTGTTTTCATTGAGGAAATGTACGAGTCTGCTGTTAATGATAATGCAGAGGATTTTCCCAAGGTTACTGTTGACGCATATCCCACAGTAGTTATTGGGGTCAAATGTGTCTCCACTTTTGTGGATTGGGGTAATCAGTCCTTGGTTCCAAATATTGGGGAAGATGCCAGAGCTAAGGATGATGTTAAAGAGTTTTAGTATAGCCAATTGGAATTTGTTGTCTGTATATTTGATCATTTCATTAAGGATACCATCGACACCACAGGCCTTTTTGGGTTGGAGGGTTTTTATTTTGTCCTGTAACTCATTCAATGTAATTGGAGAATCCAGTGGGTTCTGGTAGTCTTTAATAGTTGATTCTAAGATTTGTATTTGATCATGTATATGTTTTTGCTCTTTATTCCATGTTATAGAGCCAAAACGATTGGAGAAGTGGTTTACCCATACATCCCCATTTTGGATAGATAATTCCTCGTGTTGTTGTTTGTTTAGTGTTTTCCAATTTTCCCAGAAGTGGTTAAAATCTATGGATTCTTCAATTACATTGAGCTGATTTCTGTCGTGCTGTTCCTTCTTTTTCCGTAGTGTATTTCTGTATTGTTTTAGAGATTCACTTCTCTCTGTCTCTCTTTCTCTCTCTCTGTGTGTCTCTCTCTCTGTCTCCCTCTCTCTGTCTCTGTGTCTCTGTCTCTTTCTCTGTCTCTGTGTCTCCGTGTCTCTGTGTCTCTGTCTCTTTCTCTCTGTCTCTCTGTCTCTTTCTCTCTGTCTCTCTCTCTCTCTCTCTCTCTCTCTCTCTTCATCTGAAGTTCGGCAGGACGCTCCGAGAGCCCTTCTCCTCCTTGGAGGTTATCTCTATCTCACACCCAGCCTGTCATTCCTTTTGTCAGGCTCTCCCTTTATGCAAAAAGCCTGTAATCTCTGCTGTAGGAGGCTCCCCTTCCCTTACCCAGCACCATACCCAAACACACTGACAAGAGCTGGGGGACTGATGTTTTTTGGTGCACAATGGATTGCAGTGAGCTACGGTCTACCCTTTTGTACTTCTTTGCATTTGAAGTCTCTCTTTCCGGTTCAGGATACATCTCTCCACCTTTCCTCCCCATCCTCCCTCCCTCTTCTCTCTCCCCCCTCTCCTCCCTCCCTCTCCTCCTTTCCTCCTATCCTCCCTCCCTCTCCTCCCTCCCTCCCTCTCCCTCCCTCCCTCCTTTCCTCCTGTCCACCCTCCCTCTCCCTCCCTCTCCTCCTTTCCTCCTGTCCACCCTCCCTTTACCCCTCCCTCCCTCTCCTCCCCTTCCCCCCCTCTCCCCTCCCTCCGTTTCCCTCCCTCTCCTCCTTTCCCCCTCCCTCCCTCCCTTTACTCCCTCCCCCTCCCCCTCTCCTCCCTCCATCTACTCCTTTCATACTGTCCTCCCTCCCTCCCCCCTCTCCTCCCCAAATCTACTCCTTCCCTCTCCTCCTTTCCTACCTCCCTCTCCTCCTTTCCTCCCTCCCTCTCCTCATTTCCTCCTGTTCTCCCTCTCTTCCCCGCCTCTACTCCCTCCCCTCCCCCCCCCTCTACTCTCCCCGTGTCCTCCTTTCGTCCCTCCCTCTCCTCCCCCTCTACTCTCCCCTCTCCTCCTTTCCTCCGGTTCTCCCTCTCTTCCCTCCCTCTACCCTCCCCCTCTCCTCCTTTCTTTCCTCCTGTTCTCCATCTCTTTCCCCCTCTACTCCCTCCCTCCCATGCCCCCTCTACTCTCCCCCTCTCCTCCTTTCCTCCTTCCCTCTCCTCCTTTCCTCCTCTCCTCCCTCCCCTTCTCCCCCCTTCTTCTCCCCCTCCCTCTCCTCCTTTCCTTCTATCCTCCCTCCCTCTCCTCCCCCTCTACTCCCTCCCTCTCCTCCTTTCCTCCAGTCCTCCCTCCCTCTCCTCCCTCCCTCTACTCACCACCCTCATCAAGGCTCCACCCAATCTGCCCACTCTAACCTGGCCAGTGTCCTGTTATATGTATTCTAACCTGTAGGGGGTCCACTCACTGCCCAGAGTGGGTGGAAAACGTGCTTTTGTGATGAAATGTCACTTCCTTATGTTATAAAATGCATTTTACCAAGACAAATGATTTATTAGTGTTCTGAATCATTTAGTGGGGGTTTTATCTAAAATATCAATAACATTAGATCCATGATGAACCCGTTTCTTTTTATCCTGAAAAATTCCATAATCCTTGCTAATGACACACATACCCATAACATGATGCAGCCACCACCTTACTTGAAAATATGAAGAGTGGTACACAGGGATGTGTTATGTTGCATTTGGCCCAAATATAATGCTTTGAATTCAGGATATGAAGTTAATTCGTTTGCCACATTTTCTTGCAGTTTTACTTTAGTGCCTTATTGCGAAAAGGGTCAGACTAGAGAGGAGAGACTGGAGAGGGACAGAATGGAGAGACTGGAGAGGGACAGAATGGAGAGACTGGAGAGGGACAGACTGCAGAGGAGAAGCTAGAGAGGGACAGAATGGAGAGACTGGAGAGGGACAGAATGGAGAGACTGAAGAGGGACAGAATGGAGAGGCTGGAGAGGGACAGAGTGGAGAGGAGAGGCTGGAGACGGACAGAATGGAGAGACTGGAGAAGGACAGAGTGGAGAGACTGGAGAGGGACAGACTGGAGAGACTGGAGAGGGACAGAATGGAGAGACTGGAGAGGGACAGAATGGAGAGGAGAGGCTGGAGGGGGACAGAGTGGAGAGACTGGAGAGGGACAGAGTGGAGAGGAAAGGCTGGAGAGGGACAGAATGGAGAGACTGGAGAGGGACAGAATGGAGAGACTGGAGAGGGACAGAGTGGAGAGACTGGAGGGGGACAGAATGGAGAGACTGGAGAGGGACAGAATGGAGAGACTGGAGAGGGACAGCATGGAGAGGCGAGGCTGGAGAGGGACAGAGTGGAGAGAAAGGCTGGAGAGGGACAGAGTGGAGAGAATGGAGAGGGACAGAGTGGAGAGGAGAGGCTGGAGAGGGACAGAATGGAGAGGCTGGAGAGGGACAGAGTGGAGAGGAGAGGCTGGAGAGGGACAGAATGGAGAGGCTGGAGAGGGACAGAGTGGAGAGGAGAGGCTGGAGAGGGACAGAATGGAGAGGCTGGAGAAGGACAGAATGGAGAGGCTGGAGAGGGACAGAGTGGAGAGACTGGAGAGGGACAGAGTGTAGAGGAGAGGGACAGAGTGTAGAGGAGAGGCTGGAGAGGGACAGAATGGAGAGGCTGAGGAGGGAAAGAGTGGAGAGACTGGAGAGGAACAGAATGGAGAGGCTGGAGAGGGACATAGTGGAGAGGCTGGAGAGGAACAGAATGGAGAGGCTGGAGAGGGACAGAGTGGAGAGGCTGGAGAGGGACAGAGTGGAGAGGAGAGGCTGGAGAGGGACAGATTGGAGAGGCGGGAGAGGGACAGAGTGGAGAGTCTGGAGAGGGACAGAGTGGAGAGGAGAGGCTGGAGAGGGACAGATTGGAGAGGCTGGAGAGGGACAGAGTGGAGAGTCTGGAGAGGGACAGAGTGGAGAGGAGAGGCTGGAGAGGGACAGATTGGAGAGGCGGGAGAGGGACAGAGTGTAGAGTCTGGAGAGGGACAGAGTGGAGAGGAGAGGCTGGAGAGGGACAGATTGGAGAGGAGAGGCTGGAGAGGGACAGAGTGGAGAGGAGAGGCTGGAGAGGGACAGAATGGAGAGCAGAGACTGGAGAGGGACAGAATGGAGAGACTGGAGAGGGACAGAATGGAGAGACTGGAGAGGAGAAGCTGGAGAGGGACAGAATGGAGAGACTGGAGAAGGACAGAGTGGAGAGGAGAGGCTTGAGAGGGACAGAATGGAGAGGCTGGAGAGGGACAGAATGGAGAGGCTGGAGAGGGACAGAGTGGAGAGGAGATGCTGGAGAGGGACAGAGTGGAGAGGAGAGGCTGGAGAGGGACAGATTGGAGAGCAGAGGCTGGAGAGGGACAGAGTGTAGAGGCGAGGCTGGAGAGGGACAGAGTGGAGAGGAGAGGCTGGAGAGGGACAGAGTGGAGAGGAGAGGCTGGAGAGGGACAGAATGGAGAGGGAGGAGAGGGACAGAGTGGACAGGAGAGGCTGGAGAGGGACAGAGTGGAGAGGAGAGGCTGGAGAGGGACAGAGTGGAGAGGAGAGACTGGAGAGGGACAGAGTGGAGAGGAGAGGCTGGAGAGGGAGGCTGGAGAGGGACAGAGTGGAGAGGAGAGGCTGGAGAGGGACAGAGTGGAGAGGAGAGACTGGAGAGGGACAGAGTGGAGAGGAGAGGAGAGGCTGGAGAGAGAGGCTGGAGAGGGACAGAGTGGAGAGGAGAGTCTGGAGAGGGACAGAGTGGAGAGGAGAGGCTGGAGAGGAACAGAATGGAGAGGCTGGAGAGGGACAGAGTGGAGAGGCTGGAGAGGAACAGAATGGAGAGGCTGGAGAGGGACAGAGTGGAGAGGCTGTAGAGGGACAGAGTGGAGAGGAGAAGAGAGGCTGGAGAGAGAGGCTGGAGAGGGACAGAGTGGAGAGGAGAGTCTGGAGAGGGACAGAGTGGAGAGGAGAGGCTGGAGAGGGACAGAGTGGAGAGGAGAGGCTGGAGAGAGAGGCTGGAGAGGGACAGAGTGGAGAGGAGAGACTGGAGAGGGACAGAGTGGAGAGTAGAGGCTGGAGAGGGACAGAATGGAGAGGCTGGAGAGGGACAGAGTGGAGAGTCTGGACAGGGACAGAGCGGAGAGGAGAGGCTGGAGAGGGACAGAGTGGAGAGTAGAGGCTGGAGAGGGACAGAGTGGAGAGGAGAGGCTGGAGAGGGACAGAGTGGAGAGTAGGGGCTGGAGAGGGACAGAGTGGAGAGTCTGGAGAGGGACAGAGCGGAGAGGAGAGGCTGGAGAGGGACAGAGTGGAGAGTAGAGGCTGGAGAGGGACAGAGTGGAGAGGAGAGGCTGGAGAGGGACAGAGTGGAGAGTAGAGGCTGGAGAGGGACAGAGTGGAGAGGAGAGGCTGGAGAGGGACAGAGTGGAGAGTAGAGGCTGGAGAGGGAGTACCCAGACTGGGTAGGCTAGTCTGAATAAGAAGCACAGCCAGGAGAGAGGAGAACCCTGCAGCCGTCCACTGGGCTCACCAGCCCTGTTTCTCCCTCTCTCCACTGTCAGCTGTCCCATTTGATGACAGGAGGAGAGGAGAGGAGGAGAGATCAGGGATATCTGGATACACTAACTGTGTACAAAATTGGGAAATTATTTTCTAAAAATGGAGACAGTCTACAGGGCTACATGTACTGTGAATGTAGTTTACTTGCGGGAGAGAGGACGCTTTTTGATGTTTATAGATGTTATCATAGATGTTAGCTATCATCTTGGGGATGATGAACACATTCGTGGGAAATGATTCACCCTACGTTTTGCTGCACCCTTTCCTTGCAGATAGAAAGACAGCTATGGGGGATTTTAAGCTGTGACTGACAGTAGGAGCCTCTTGACGGGGAAAGCTTGTCAAAATCAGGCAGGAGTGAGTTCCAGATCATAGGTCCTCTGAAGGGGATTATTTATTGAGAATGGTCTGTTCTTGAATGTGGGTGACGTAGCTGTTTGTTTCTTTGCTGAGTAATTATGGAATTCATATGTGATGGTGAAATAGTTTTTTGATGAAAGATCATTTATTTAAAGAGCCGTTTAACAAATTGAGCAACTCGAAGTTATTTAATTAGATAAATATTCAGGAGTCCTAATTGTTTGAAAAGTGATGCTAATGATATTATTTTTACAGAGCGTTTCTGCAGGCGATATATTGATAGTCATTTGGTAAGGTGTGTGCTGGCCCCTGTTACAGTAACTGATGAATGGGAAGATCATTGTGTGATAGAGACTAAGAGCAGTGCTTCTGTTTAGAAGACATCTCATTTTGACATGTATCCCTATATTTATTTGCCATTTTAGAAGTTATTGACTTCATGTGTGGTTTCCATGACAACTTATCATCAATCAAAACACCAAGAAAGCGCGTTGTACAGGCTTGATCAACTGGTATATTATCAATATGGACCCCTATTGGATTCTCTGCTCTTTGGACGGGGGGGGGGTCTTTTTCTTTGAAAGTCACATAATGCTTTCTATCGTTTAGTGGGAGTGAGAAACTTTCCAAACACACACGACATTATGAAGTTCTGCTGTGCTCTCCAGCCTCACTGTACCTTTCTATAAAAAGAAGCCAGGTGAATTCATCAAATATAAAAGCCGGAGTGTCAGAGGACGATGACATAATTAATTCTGTTTGAAATGTTGTGACTGATTTAAAGATTCCAGCTGGGATCTACCGCATGGGATTAATTAGACCCAAATGTGGTTCCCGAAAAACACACACACACGCACACACACACGCGCACGCGCGCGCACGCACGCACGCACGCACACACACACCACACACACACACACACACGCACGCACGCACACACACACACACACACACACACACACACACACACACACACCACACACACCACACACACACACACACACACACCACACACACACACACACGCACGCACGCACGCACGCACGCACACACACACACACACACACGTACTTAGGCATAAATAAATTACAATGAGAGAAAAGCATTATGTAAAGTTAGTGTGGGAGAGGTGGAAAAATGTTTGTTATCGATCAATAATGACAAAGCTCCTGGCGTTGACAAATTAGATGGAAAGCTACTGAGGATGGTAGCTGACTCTATAGCCACTCCTACCTGTCATATCTTTAATCTGAGCCCAGAGGAAAGTCTTTGTCCTCAGGCCTGGAGGGAAGCTAAAGTCATTCCACTACCCAAGAATGGCAAAGCAGTCTTTACTGGTTCTAACAGCAGACCTATCAGCCTGCTGCCAGCTCTTGGTAAACTGTTGGGAAAATAATGGTGTTTGACCAAATGCAATACTATTTCTCTGTAAACATATTAACAACAAATTTTCAGCATGCATAGAGTAGGGCACTCAACGTGTACTGCACTGACATAAATACATAATAACACAATTGTGAGAGCTGTACTGTTAGAATTCAGTGCAACTGTCAATATTATTGACAATAACCCATTGTTGAGAAAACTTGTGTTATGGCTTTTCAACCTCTGCCATTTATTGGAATCAGAGCTACAGTGTATGTCTCCAATATAACTCACATTGTTTACTTTAATGGAAGCTTCTCTAATGTCAAACATGTAAAGTGTGGTGTACCACAGGGCAGCTCTCTAGGCCCTCTACTCTTTTCAATGTTTTACAAAAACCTGCCTCTGGCATTATACAAAGTGTGTGTGTCCATCTATGCTGATGATTCAACCATATATGCATCAGCAACCATAGCTGGTGAAGTAACTGAAATCCTTAACAAAGAGTTGCATTCCATTTTGGAAGGGGTGGCTAGTAATAAACTGGTCCTGAACATCTCTAAAACTAAGAGCATTGTATTTGGTACAAATCATTCCCCAAGTTCTAGACCTCAGCTGAATCTGGTAATGAATGGTGTGGCTGTTGAAGAAGGTGATGAGACTAAATTACTTGGTTTTACCTTAGATTGTGAACTGTCATGGTCAAAACATATAGATTCAATGGTTGTAAAGATGGGGAGTGGTCTGTCCGTAACAAAGAGATGCACTGCTTTTTTTTACAAAAAAAAGTCCTAGTTAAGCTGCAGCTGACCCAGAACAGAGCAGCAGGTCTTGTTCTTCATTGTAATCTGAGGGCTGATATATAATCTATGCTGCCAGTCTCTCTTGGATGAGAGTTGAGGAGCGACTGACTGCATCACTTGTTTTTATAAGAAACATGAATGTGTTGGAAATGTCTAACTGTTTGCTTAGTCACTGACACACACACTTGCCCCGCCAGTTGTGCCACTCGGGGTCTTTCACAGTCCCCAGGTCCAGGACAAATTCAAGAAAATACACAGTATTATACAGAGTCATGAATGCATGGAACCTCCTTCCATCTAATATAAATATATATATGCAGCATAAGTAAACAGTAAAACCACACAGACACAACACACACAACCACACACACACACACCAACACACACCAACACACACACACACACACACACACACACACACACACACACACACACACACAGAACTTGAGCCCATTAATCAGTGTTTTTTTCTCTCCAGTTTTAATTAAAGTCCTGGGAACAACGTGACACACCTCATATCCACTCTGAAGGCTCCGGCAGGAACTAGGACACACCTCATATCCACTCTGAAGGCTCCGGCAGGAACTAGGACACACCTCATATCCACTCTGAAGGCTCCGGCAGGAACTAGGACACACCTCATATCCACTCTGAAGGCTCCGGCAGGAACTAGGACACACCTCATATCCACTCTGAAGGCTCCGGCAGGAACTAGGACACACCTCATATCCACTCTGAAGGCTCCGGCAGGAACTAGGACACACCTCATATCCACTCTGAAGGCTCCGGCAGGAACTAGGACACACCTCATATCCACTCTGAAGGCTCCGGCAGGAACTAGGACACTCATCATATGGAACACGTGAAATCTGTCTTCAGCTTCCCAACCAGGCCTCAGTAAGTGTGTGTGTCTTTTACAGTATTCATTATCCATGTTCGTCCCTGGCTGTGTCCACTGTTCTGCACATTACATACACATTCGCTAATTGCCACTTCTCATAACAAGATATAAGGTTTTAGTACACCCACTCTCTCTCTCCGTCGTCTCATTGCCTCAACAGTACTTGAACTTTTAAACTACATCATAACATATTCCCAACAGCATTTAATATGTTATACTATAAATATAGGTTATAAATACCAAATGATTATAAACATAATTATCCATGATCATAACAATGTGTTACAGTACATTCTAATGTACCTCCTCCACAATTGAGTTGCTACTTCTTGCAAGATGTCCACACTGTTTCAATTCACTTGCTCTAATACCCACTGTTGGCCCTAGCTATATATTCCAGTATCACAGTGATGTGTTATAGTACATTGTAATCAAACTCCTCCACTCTGGCACAATGCGCTGTGTTGTATTGTATGTAGGCTGATAAGGGGATGGATGAACTCTCGGATGAGAATTTGGTTAATCATTTATAACTTAATTGGCTCGTCGGTCCCCCTCTGCCGGCGGATACATGGCTTCCTTCCATCTCCTCTGTTTGGACTGGAGATCTTCAGCTCCAATTTACCATGCAGCCGCAGCCAGCTTATTAGGTTTGGTGAGCTGACCCCTCTGAGTTACTGTAGGGCTGATGTGGACTCTCTGATTAGAGAGTGTGTGTGTACATGCGTGTGTGTGTGTGTGTACGTGCGTGCGTGTGCGTGTGCGCATGCGCGTGCGTGTGTGTGAGTTAGACACGTCATTAGCAATCAGACTTTCTGCTGATCAGACTAACTGTCTCAAAAGACCAACATAACTAAATTGCCACTGCATAAAATCCCCATTCATGTGTCGTCACGTTTCAAGAAGCACTTTACATGCTCCTCCGTACCCCGACATTATGACATGTTCTGTGGTTTTGACTGAAATACGGGATGGCTTTTGTCAGAGATACCGTGTTGACGGTAGTAAATGGAAGTGTACAGCTGTACTGAAGAGGTTTCAGGGACTTGGTTTCAGTTAAGAACAAATTCTTATTTACAATGGCGGCCTGGAAACAGTGGGTTAACTGCCTTGTTTAGGGGCAGAACAACAGATCTTTACCTTGTCGGCTCTGGGATTCAATCTAGTAGCATTACGGTTACTGGACCAACACTCTAACCACCAGGCTACCTGCCACCCAATGATATCAGACCAAAACACTCTCTTTTTACAATGTATTCTGCCACAGAACTTGCCGATTGACCATTTGTACTAAAACTAGCCGACCAGCCAGTTGTACCGAGTTCCCAGCAGTAATTGCTGAAGGTCAAATCCTAACTTTCACTTAAGTCATGCATTGATGTCAATGGGAGAATAAGTGAAAATGTGACTTTAAGTGGATGATAGGATTGGCCCCTGAATGACTAGTTGACCTAGATGATCAACCCGGTGTACCAACTAGCTGATGGACCTGTTGTTAGCAACAGCATTCCGATGTTCCGTTACTCACCCTAAAGAACTCTTTGGTGGAACCGGCATCCAGAGTTCCGTAGGCGATCTCAGTCTGTTTAGCCAGGTCTTCAGCACTTTCTATGGGGGAGACCATCCTCTCCACTGTGAGGAAAGCAGCCAAGTTGGCCGTATAGGACGAGATGATGATGAGAGTGAAAAACCACCACACGCCTCCTACTATTCTCCCTGATAGGGACCTGAGAGACAGAGGTAGAGAGAGAGGGGTAGAGAGGGGTAGAGAGAGAGAGGTAGAGAGAGAGAGAGAGAGAGAGAGAGGTTGAGAGAGAGAGAGAGAGAGGTAGAGGTAGAGAGAGAGAGAGATAGCGAGAGAGAGGTAGAGAGAGAGAGAGATGGAGGGAGAGAGAGAGAGAGAGAGAGAGAGAGACAGAGGTAGAGAGATATAGAGAGAGTGAGAGAGAGAGAGAGATGGAGGGAGAGAGAGATTTAACATTTTGTACATTTTTATTGTTTATTCCACTTTTGTTCATTATCTACTTCACTTGCTTTGGCAATGTTAACATATGTTTCCCATGACAATAAAGCCCTTTAATTTGACGTTTTAATTGAATTGAGAGAGAGGTAGAGCAAGAGAGAGGTAGAGAGAGAGGGGGGAGAGAGAGGTAGAGGAGAGATATAGAGAGAGAAAGAATAGAAAGAATGAGAAAAGGGGGAGTAAAAGAGAGGTGGAGATACAGAGAGAGAGAGAGAGAGAGGCAGGAAGAGAGAGTGAGATAGATAAACAGAGAGAAACAAGGAAACAGAGAGAGGAGAAGAGGGGGAGCATTAACAACACATTAGAGAGATGTGCCATTAGCAGAGCTTGTAAACCCACTGCACCTAATGCTACAGACACAGCTCACTGGAACGTCATCCTTTAAGCCCATAAAAACCTTGGTTAGCCTGGCTTTAAAAACCTAAAGCTGTGTCACTATATTACAATACAATTTTAAACTGTGAAACTACCCTGGAGTCCGGGAATATATCACACAACAAGGTGCTGGACTGTAGATGTACAGTTTGCGCTACTGCACCAATGCACCTAGCCTGTTACAGTAGGACTGACAGCTCACTGGAACACAGTCTTTTACAGTGGCCTGTTACAGTATGACTGACACATCTCAATGGAACAGTCTTTTACAGTGGCCTGTTACAGTATGACTGACAGCTCACTGGAACACAGTCTTTTACAGAGGCCTGTTACAGTATGACTGACAGCTCACTGGAACACAGTCTTTTACAGTAGACTGTTACAGTATGACTGACAGCTCACTGGAACACAGTCTTTTACAGTGGCCTGTTACAGTATGACTGACACATCTCAATGGAACACAGTCTTTTACAGTGGCCTGTTACAGTATGACTGACAGCTCACTGGAACACAGTCTTTTACAGTAGACTGTTACAGTATGACTGACAGCTCACTGGAACACAGTCTTTTACAGTAGACTGTTACAGTATGACTGACACAGCTCACTAGTCTCTGACCCTATACACAGAATATCCAACAGTACATCCAACTTCAACTGAGAAACTGGGAGAATATGTGACATGGTCTTTTAGATATAGATGTCTTAATGATGTCATGTCATCCAGCTGAGTCATCACAGGCAGTGTATTCTGGGATCAGAAAGTGTAAGGTCAACCTAACCAGGCCTATAGCATGAGATCATGTGACCGTATAGACCCAAAGCCATAGCACAGAAGCATTGATCTTTTGGGCCATGGACATTATATGACCATTTCAGACACAAATGAGCCTAATAGCAGTAATACGTCTGTAATAAGTGCACTGTCAGATAGTGAAGTGCGGAAGCGAAGAACGTAGTGTGTCAGAGAAAACTCATTGTTTTAGGATGCTTGAACAACCCTCTGACTGATTGACCATAAAGATGGGCATGGGCATGATGTATAGCGTGGGAATAAAATACAACTGGCACACAGACACATGTTTCCATTTGAGTCATTAAGCAGACACTCTTATGCAGAGTGTGGCACCGTGTGTCGTACCGTGTGTCATACCGGGTGTTGTACCGTGTGTCGTACCGGGTGTCCTACCGGGTGTCGTACCGTGTGTTGTACTGGGTGTCACACCGTGTGTCGTACCGGGTGTCGTACCGTGTGTCGTACTGTGTGTCATACCGTGTGTCGTACTGTGTGTCATACCGTGTGTCGTGTCGCACCGTGTCGTACCATGTGTGTCGTACCAGGTGTCGTGTCGTACCGTGTGTCGTATCGTGTGTCATAACGTGTGTCGCACCGTGTGTCGTACCGGGTGTCACACCGTGTGTCGTCGTACTGTGTGTCGTACCGTGTGTCGTACCGTGTGTCGTAGCGTGTGTTGCACCGTGTGTCGCACCGTGTGTCCTAGCGTGTGTCGTACCGTGTGTCGTACCGTGTGTCGTACCGTGTGTCGTACCGTGTGTCGTAGCGTGTGTCGTACCATGTGTCGTACCATGTGTCGTAGCGTGTGTCGTAGCGTGTGTCGCACCGTGTGTCGCACCGGATGTCGTACCGTGTGTCGCACCGTGTGTCGTAGCGTGTGTCATACTGTGTGTCGTACCGTGTAGTCACACCGTGTGTCATACCCTGTGTCATACGCCGTGTCGTACACCGTGTCATACCGCGCGTCATACCTGGTGTCGTACTCCGTGTCATACCCCGTGTCGTACTCCGTGTCATACCCCGTGTCGCACCGCGTGTCGCACCGCGTGTCGTACCCCGAGTCGTACCCCGTGTCATACCCTGTGTCGCACCGCGTTTCACCGCGTGTCGTACCCTGTCTCCTACCGCGTTTCACCGCGTGTCGTACCCTGTCTCCTACCCCGTCTCCTACCCCGTGTCATACCCCGTGTCGTACCCCGTGTCATACCCCTTGTCGTACCCTGTGTCGCACCGTCTGTCATACCGCATGTCACACCCTGTGTCGTACCCCATGTCATACCCCGCGTCATACCCCGTGTCGCACCGCGTGTTCACACCGTGTCGCACCGCGTGTCGTACCCCGTGTCATACCCCGTGTCGCACCGCGTGTCGCACCGCACACACCCCGTGTCATACCGTGTGTCGCACCGCGTGTCGCACCGTGTCATACCCTGTGTCGTACCCCATGTCGCACCACGTGTCATACCCCATGTCGTACCCCTTGTCGTACCCCGTGTCATACCCCGTCTCATGATACAAGTCAGTACTCGACATCCATCCATGTCTGAGGACGTTGGGAGATGACGTGGAAACAGGCCACTAGGGGCAACAGTGAGCGCTGTTACACTGCCTCTGATTCCAAAGGTTGCATGTTCAAATCTAGGCATTGAACATTTGAAATCTGGAAGAACTTAGAAATGTAAATGTTTGAGAAACATGGATGAACTTCTGATTCTGATTCAAGACTATGAGAGCTGGTAGTGTCTTTCTACATCAGATCTACCCCATTGTATTTCTAGGTCAGCTTGTATCCTACCTGGGTGATATCTCACATCCTTGCTGCATGAAGGCTCCCAGAGAGAACCACAGAGAGTTGAAGATGCCAAAGTCGTTGGGAGGATCTGGAGGTGTCTGGGGGTCTTTGGTCTCATCCTGTTCATCCAGGTTCCACTCATAGGGGCTGAAGCGGCTGACCAGGAACAGGACCACACTCACACCGATGTAGGCGAACACGATACACATCCATATCTCATAGGCCAGCGGGTCCAGGAAGGAGAAGACACCTGGTTTAGACTTCTGGGGCTTCTTGATCATGATGGAGATGCCCAGAGACATGAAAGGCTTGGAGAAGTCGATCACCTCCTCTCGGACCAGGGTTATGGTGAGAGGTGCCACAGCTATATCTGCTCTCTGGAAACAGGGACACGTAGAGTGGGTTAGTTTGGTTCTGTCTCAGATATGGTTTTTAAACTAGATATTATGCATCATTTGAGGTAGAATTAAATAAAAATAAGTTTGATAAATAAAGGTCCTTACTTAACTTATAAACAGTTTTTGCAAGTTTCTTAAAATATTGGCCTACGGTTGTGCTTTATAGTCTCAAAGCGAACAAAACAAAACTACATGAAGGGAAAGGAAAAGCTTCTTCAGTCTGTACCTCAGGATGGTTTTAATCAACACAACAACAACATCCAAGAAATATCCTATATACCATGAATACAGTATGTGTAGCATGTGTACTACTATATACCATGAATACAGTATGTGTAGCATGTGTACTACTATATACCATGAATACAGTATGTGTAGCATGTGTACTACTATATAGAATGAATACAGTATGTGTAGCATGTGTACTACTATATAGAATGAATACAGTATGTGTAGCATGTGTACTACTATATACCATGAATACAGTATGTGTAGCATGTGTACTACTATATAGAATGAATACAGTATGTGTAGCATGTGTACTACTATATACCATGAATACAGTATGTGTAGCATGTGTACTACTATATACCATGAATACAGTATGTGTAGCATGTGTAAACTATATACCATGAATACAGTATGTGTAGCATGTGTACTACTATATACCATGAATACAGTATGTGTAGCATGTGTACTACTATATACCATGAATACAGTATGTGTAGCATGTGTACTACTATATACCATGAATACAGTATGTGTAGCATGTGTACTACTATATACCATGAATACAGTACGTGTAGCATGTGTACTACTATATAGAATGAATACAGTATGTGTAGCATGTGTACTACTATATAGAATGAATACAGTATGTGTAGCATGTGTACTACTATATACCATGAATACAGTATGTGTAGCGTGTACTACTATATACCATGAATACAGTATGTGTAGCATGTGTACTACTATATACCATGAATACAGTATGTGTAGCATGTGTACTACTATATACCATGAATACAGTACGTGTAGCATGTGTACTACTATATAGAATGAATACAGTATGTGTAGCATGTGTACTACTATATAGAATGAATACAGTATGTGTAGCATGTGTACTACTATATAGAATGAATACAGTATGTGTAGCATGTGTACTACTATATAGAATGAATACAGTATGTGTAGCATGTGTACTACTATATAGAATGAATACAGTATGTGTAGCATGTGTACTACACTGAGTAGAGAGTCTCAACACACACAAGAGATTAGAGAAGAGAGCTGAGAGGGAGAAAAAGGCGAAGATTGAAAGGCAAAAATATTTTCAAACATATCATGTTCACCCCCCCAGCCCCCAACCCCCCAACCCCCAACCCCCAACCCCCCAAAAAAAAAATATAGACACAGATTGGGCATAATTAGAAACACATAAATGGGTGTTTGTCAGATGTGAAATGATGTTGCACCCACATGGTGCAGTGTCTACCCCTGTCTCGTTAGTTTAAAGCTCTCAGACTGTGGGAGACTGATTGTGTCTAACCAGAGGGATGCTAAGAACAGGCTGGAAACTTTGCAGGACTACAAATAATAACATACATTACCCAAATCCATTTCCATGTATCTTTGGTTTATGAAACTCACAGTGAATGTCAACACATCATAACATAATTTGCATATAAATAGCTAATTATAGGTAATAAGTTATTTATTTGTAAGGCAGAGGAAAGCAGGGGAAATATCCCCAAAACAAACATATTCCCTGTGTCCCAAACGGCAGCCTATTTCCTATGGGCCCTGTCCAAAGTGGTGCACAGGTAGAGAATAGGGTGCCATTTGTGCTGTGGGATGCAGCCAAGGCTTTTCAGGACAAATGAATAATAGTTGCTGGTCATCTTTCTGTAACACAACAGTAAATAACTACACCAGTGTAACTGTTATGTAGGTATGTCTAACAGAACAGCTCTGATTTAAATTACAGCCTTTAAAATGGTGGGAGAAACACAGTAACCCTAAGGCTGTGTGAGTAAACCATTCCACTTCAGCATCCCTCCCTGCCTCCCTCCCTCCCTCCCATCCTCCCTGTCTCCCTCCCATCCCTCCCTCCCTGCCTCCCTCCCATCCCTCCCTCCCTGCCTCCCTCCCTGCCTCCCTCCCATCCTCCCTGTCTCCCTCCCATCCCTCTCTCCCTGTCTCCCTCCCTGCCTCCCTCCCATCCTCCCTGTCTCCCTCCCATCCCTCTCTCCCTGTCTCCCTCCCTGCCTCCCTCCCTCCCTCCCATCCTCCCTGCCTCCCTCCCTGTCTCCCTCCCTCCCTGTCTCCCTCCCATCCTCGCTGTCTCCCTCCCATCCTCCCTGTCTCCCTCCCATCCTCCCTGTCTCCCACCCTGTCTCCCTCCCTCCCTGTCTCCCTCCCATCCTCCCTGTCTCCCTCCCATCCTCCCTGTCTCCCTCCCATCCTCCCTGTCTCCCTCCCATCCTCCCTGCCTCCCTCCCTGTCTCCCTCCCATCCCTCCCTGCCTCCCTCCCTGTCTCCCTCCCATCCTCCCTGTCTCCCTCCCATCCCTCCCTCCCTGTCTCCCTCCCTGCCTCCCTGTCTCCCTCCCATCCCTCCCTCCCTGTCTCCCTCCCTCCCTGTCTCCCTCCCATCCTCCCTGTCTCCCTCCCATCCCTCCCTCCCTGTCTCCCTCCCTGCCTCCCTCCCTCCCTCCCTGTCTCCCTCCCTCCCTGTCTCCCTCCCATCCTCCCTGCCTCCCTCCCTGTCTCCCTCCCATCCCTCCCTGCCTCCCTCCCTGTCTCCCTCCCATCCTCCCTGTCTCCCTCCCTCCCTGTCTCCCTCCCATCCTCCCTGCCTCCCTCCCTCCCTGTTTCCCTCCCATCCTCCCTGTCTCCCTCCCTCCCTGTCTCCCTCCCATCCTCCCTGCCTCCCTCCCTGTCTCCCTCCCATCCCTCCCTGCCTCCCTCCCTGTCTCCCTCCCATCCTCCCTGCCTCCCTCCCTGTCTCCCTCCCATCCCTCCCTGCCTCCCTCCCTGTCTCCCTCCCATCCTCCCTGTCTCCCTCCCATCCTCCCTGTCTCCCTCCCATCCTCCCTGCCTCCCTCCCTGTCTCCCTCCCATCCCTCCCTGCCTCCCTCCCTGTCTCCCTCCCATCCTCCCTGTCTCCCTCCCATCCCTCCCTCCCTGTCTCCCTCCCTGCCTCCCTGTCTCCCTCCCATCCCTCCCTCCCTGTCTCCCTCCCTCCCTGTCTCCCTCCCCATCCTCCCTGTCTCCCTCCCATCCCTCCCTCCCTGTCTCCCTCCCTGCCTCCCTCCCTCCCTCCCTGTCTCCCTCCCTCCCTGTCTCCCTCCCATCCTCCCTGCCTCCCTCCCTGTCTCCCTCCCATCCCTCCCTGCCTCCCTCCCTGTCTCCCTCCCATCCTCCCTGTCTCCCTCCCTCCCTGTCTCCCTCCCATCCTCCCTGCCTCCCTCCCTCCCTGTCTCCCTCCCATCCTCCCTGTCTCCCTCCCTCCCTGTCTCCCTCCCATCCTCCCTGCCTCCCTCCCTGTCTCCCTCCCATCCCTCCCTGCCTCCCTCCCTGTCTCCCTCCCATCCTCCCTGTCTCCCTCCCATCCCTCCCTGCCTCCCTCCCTGTCTCCCTCCCATCCTCCCTGTCTCCCTCCCATCCCTCCCTCCCTGTCTCCCTCCCTGTCTCCCTCCCTGCCTCCCTCCCTGTCTCCCTCCCATCCTCCCTGTCTCCCTCCCATCCCTCCCTCCCTGTCTCCCTCCCATCCCTCCCTGCCTCCCTCCCTGTCTCCCTCCCATCCTCCCTGTCTCCCTCCCATCCCTCCCTCCCTGTCTCCCTCCCTGCCTCCCTCCCTCCCTGTCTCCCTCCCTGTCTCCCTCCCATCCTCCCTGTCTCCCTCCCATCCCTCCCTCCCTGTCTCCCTCCCTGCCTCCCTCCCTGTCTCCCTCCCATCCCTCCCTCCCTGTCTCCCTCCCATCCCTCCCTCCCTGTCTCCCTCCCATCCCTCCCTGCCTCCATCCCTGTCTCCCTCCCATCCTCCCTGTCTCCCTCCCATCCCTCCCTCCCTGTCTCCCTCCCTGCCTCCCTCCCTCCCTGCCTCCCTCCCTCCCTGTCTCCCTCCCTGTCTCCCTCCCTGTCTCCCTCCCATCCTCCCTGTCTCCCTCCCATCCCTCCCTCCCTGTCTCCCTCCCTGCCTCCCTCCCTCCCTCCCATCCCATTCACAGCGCCTCCAAGCCTGGAAGAGATGAGACAAACGTTTTTGTCATCTACATTATTTTAATCTCCCAAAGTTCCCTTTCATCTTTTTCTCTTATTTATGTATTTCTTTCTGTCTCTTTCTTTCTCTCGTTCTTTCTGTCTCTTTCTTTCTCTCGTTCTTTCTGTCTCTTTCTTTCTCTCGTTCTTTCTGTCTCTTTCTTTCTCTCGCTCTTTCTGTCTCTTTCTTTCTCTCGCTCTTTCTTTCTCTCGTTCTTTCTGTCTCTTTCTTTCTCTCGTTCTTTCTGTCTCTTTCTTTCTCTCGCTCTTTCTTTCTCTCGTTCTTTCTGTCTCTTTCTTTCTCTCGTTCTTTCTGTCTCTTTCTTTCTCTCGTTCTTTCTGTCTCTTTCTTTCTCTCGTTCTTTCTGTCTCTTTCTTTCTCTCGTTCTTTCTGTCTCTTTCTTTCTCTCGTTCTTTCTGTCTCTTTCTTTCTCTCGTTCTTTCTGTCTCTTTCTTTCTCTCGTTCTTTCTGTCTCTTTCTTTCTCTCGTTCTTTCTGTCTCTTTCTTTCTCTCGTTCTTTCTGTCTCTTTCTTTCTCTCGTTCTTTCTGTCTCTTTCTTTCTCTCGTTCTTTCTGTCTCTTTCTTTCTCTCGTTCTTTCTGTCTCTTTCTTTCTCTCGCTCTTTCTTTCTCTCGTTCTTTCTGTCTCTTTCTTTCTCTCGTTCTTTCTGTCTCTTTCTTTCTCTCGCTCTTTCTTTCTCTCGTTCTTTCTGTCTCTTTCTTTCTCTCGTTCTTTCTGTCTCTTTCTTTCTCTCGTTCTTTCTGTCTCTTTCTTTCTCTCGTTCTTTCTGTCTCTTTCTTTCTCTCGTTCTTTCTGTCTCTTTCTTTCTCTCGTTCTTTCTGTCTCTTTCTTTCTCTCTTTCTTAATGTCTTTCTTTCTTTCCTCCCCATCATGGCTTGTTACCAAAACACATCCTTGAAAGTGGTGATGGCGCTTTTCTACTATTAAAACGATGGGCTTTCTTTCTTTGTTAAAAAAACAACAGTATTCAGACACAAGTTACTGCTGCAGCTTGGGTGTAGCATACGGCGCAATGAACCAATCAAACAACAGCGTTTGTTTCCAGGCAGTGACTCATGAAGGACAGGTGTTAACCCATTGTGTTTCTACAACAACAACAAATACAACAACAACAACAACAACAACAACTGTGTAGAAGAAAAAAAACGTGATAAAGCAACATGAGGAGAGAAGGGTCAAACGGTGGGGATATACACCAATATAACACAATGAGCTACAACATAACCTCTTAATCCTAACGGTGTCCGTGGTAACGGTCAATCAATAGAGAAGAGAATACTCAGCCACGAAGAAAGTGTTTCAGAGCATCAGGGATGACCTTTGAAACACAACTAAGACAGCATTAGTTAACTGGTCAGAAGGTCACCCAAATTTAACTCTATCATTAGACTCTCCAGTTATAAATAACCTCAGTGACACACAGTGGATGATGACAGACATAAATAACCACACTGAGACATGGTGGATGATGACAGACATAAATAACCACCCTGAGACATGGTGGATGATGACAGACATAAATAACCACCCTGAGACATGGTGGATGATGACAGACATAAATAACCACACTGAGACATGGTGGATGATGACAGACATAAATAACCACCCTGAGACATGGTGGATGATGACAGACATAAATAACCACCCTGAGACATGGTGGATGGACAGACATAAATAACCACCCTGAGACATGGTGGATGATGACAGACATAAATAACCACCCTGAGACATGGTGGATGATGACAGACATAAATAACCACCCTGAGACATGGTGGATGATGACAGACATAAATAACCACACTGAGACATGGTGGATGATGACAGACATAAATAACCACCCTGAGACATGGTGGATGATGACAGACATAAATAACCACCCTGAGACATGGTGGATGATGACAGACATAAATAACCACCCTGAGACATGGTGGATGATGACAGACATAAATAACCACACTGAGACATGGTGGATGGACAGACGGGTGGATGGTGATTGGGCAGGGTGTTCTCTCTCCATCTGATAAGAGTGTGTGTGTGTGTGTGTGTGTGGGTGGGTGGGGGGTGAACGTTTCTCATTCAGAGGATAATTTCCCAGCGTTAGCGAGCTAAACCAGGAAATGACTACATCCCAAATGGCACTCCATTCCCTATATAGTGCACTACCCACAGGGCTCCTTTCAAAAGTAGTGCACTATGTTAGGGAACAGAGTACCATTTGAGATGTAGGCAATCTCTCCCGGCTGATGGTGGTAGAATTGAACAGATGAGGAAACCTAACCCTCATCCATTTTATATACAGCCCTCGGCCCTGCTCCTCCATCGTCGTCTCGGAGGGGCGGGAGTAAAGGGGATTCGTTTTGGAGGGTTTGAGGCATTTAACGGGGACTAGTGAGAAATGTAAAAGTGGGACTGAGCACACCAGAAGATACTGAGGTGAGAGGTCAGAGCCCGTATTCAGAAAGCTTCTCAGAGTAGGAGTGCCGGTTAAAGATCAGTTTAGCCTTTTAGACCACAGTGAACACAGGCCAAAACCTACATCAGAGACAAGGGGCCCAAACCTACATCAGAGACAAGGGGCCCAAACCTACATCAGAGACAAGGGGCCCAAACCTATATCAGAGACAAGGGGCCCAAACCTATATCAGAGACAAGGGGCCCAAACCTTCATCAGAGACAAGGAAACAAACCTACATCAGAGAAAAGGGGCCCAAACCTACATCAGAGACAAGGGGCCCAAACCTTCATCAGAGACAAGGGGCCCAAACCTATATCAGAGACAAGGGGCCTGAACCTACATCAGAGACAAGGAAACAAACCTACATCAAAGACAAGGAAACAAACCTACATCAGAGACAAGGGGTCCAAACCTTCATCAGAGACAAGGGGCCCAAACCTACATCAGAGACAAGGGGCCCAAACCTACATCAGAGACAGGGGGCCCAAACCTACATCAGAGACAAGGAAACAAACCTACATCAGAGACAAGGGGCCCAAACCTACATCAGATTCAAGGGGCCCAAACCTACATCAAAGACAAGGGGCCCAAACCTACATCAGATTCAAGGGGCCCAAACCTTCATCAGAGACAAGGGGCCCAAACCTACATCAGAGACAAGGGGCCCAAACCTTCATCAGAGACAAGGGGCCCAAACCTACATCAGAGACAAGGGGCCCAAACCTACATCAGAGACAGGGGGCCCAAACCTACATCAGAGACAAGGAAACAAACCTACATCAGAGACAAGGGGCCCAAACCTACATCAGATTCAAGGGGCCCAAACCTAATCAAAGACAAGGGGCCCAAACCTACATCAGATTCAAGGGGCCCAAACC
Organism: Oncorhynchus tshawytscha; assembly: GCF_018296145.1. Classification (NCBI taxonomy): domain Eukaryota; kingdom Metazoa; phylum Chordata; class Actinopteri; order Salmoniformes; family Salmonidae; genus Oncorhynchus; species Oncorhynchus tshawytscha. The sequence continues at coordinate 34,842,716 of NC_056449.1, forward strand.
TTCATCAGAGACAAGGGGCCCAAACCTACATCAGAGACAAGGGGCCCAAACCTTCAAGGGGCCCAAACCTACATCAGAGACAAGGGGCCCAAACCTTCATCAGAGACAAGGAAACAAACCTACATCAGAGACAAGGAAACAAACTTACATCAGAGACAAGGGGCCCAAACCTACATCAGATTCAAGGGGCCCAAACCTACATCAAAGACAAGGGGCCCAAACCTACATCAGATTCAAGGGGCCCAAACCTTCATCAGAGACAAGGGGCCCAAACCTACATCAGAGACAAGGGGCCCAAACCTTCATCAGAGACAAGGAAACAAACCTACATCAGAGACAAGGAAACAAACCTACATCAGAGACAAGGGGCCCAAACCTACATCAGAGACAAGGGGCCCAAACCTACATCAGAGACAAGGGGCCCAAACCTACATCAGAGACAAGGAAACAAACCTACATCAGAAATAAGGGGCCCAAACCTACATCAGAGACAAGGGGCCCAAACCTACATCAGAGACAGGGGGCCCAAACCTACATCAGAGACAAGGAAACAAACCTACATCAGAGACAAGGGGCCCAAACCTACATCAGATTCAAGGGGCCCAAACCTACATCAAAGACAAGGGGCCCAAACCTACATCAGATTCAAGGGGCCCAAACCTTCATCAGAGACAAGGGGCCCAAACCTACATCAGAGACAAGGGGCCCAAACCTTCATCAGAGACAAGGAAACAAACCTACATCAGAGACAAGGAAACAAACTTACATCAGAGACAAGGGGCCCAAACCTACATCAGATTCAAGGGGCCCAAACCTACATCAAAGACAAGGGGCCCAAACCTACATCAGATTCAAGGGGCCCAAACCTTCATCAGAGACAAGGGGCCCAAACCTACATCAGAGACAAGGGGCCCAAACCTTCATCAGAGACAAGGAAACAAACCTACATCAGAGACAAGGAAACAAACCTACATCAGAGACAAGGGGCCCAAACCTACATCAGAGACAAGGGGCCCAAACCTACATCAGAGACAAGGGGCCCAAACCTACATCAGAGACAAGGAAACAAACCTACATCAGAAATAAGGGGCCCAAACCTACATCAGAGACAAGGGGCCCAAACCTACATCAGAGACAGGGGGCCCATCAGAGCACCAGTTGTACTTTATGTCAATAGGAGACTGTAACATAATCAAAGACTAAAACATTGCAACATAATCAAGGACTAAAACACTGTAACATAATCAAAGACTAAAACACTGCAACATAATCAAAGACTAAACACTGTAACATAATCAAAGACTAAACACTGTAACATAATCAAAGACTAAACACTGTAACATAATCAAAGACTAAACACTGTAACATAATCAAAGACTAAACACTGTAACATAATCACATTGTTAATAAGACATACCTTTTCTCTTTCAACTGCTGGTAGAAAATGTTTAAACAAATGTTGCGTCCCAAATGTAACTCTATTCACAAAAGATTGTGCACTATATAGAGCCCTATGGATCCTGGTCATTAGTAGCACACTATATAGAGCCCCATGGATTCTGGTCATTAGTAGCACACTATATAGAGCCCTATGGATCCTGGTCATTAGTAGTGTACTATATAGAGCCCTATGGATCCTGGTCATTAGTAGCACACTATATAGAGCCCCATGGATCCTGGTCATTAGTAGCACACTATATAGAGCCCTATGGATCCTGGTCATTATTAGCACACTATATAGAGCCCTATGGATCCTGGTCATTAGTAGTGTACTATATAGAGCCCTATGGATCCTGGTCATTAGTAGTGTACTATATAGAGCCCTATGGATCCTGGTCATTAGTAGCACACTATATAGAGCCCTATGGATCCTGGTCATTAGTAGCACACTATATAGAGCCCTATGGATCCTGGTCATTAGTAGTGTACTATATAGGGAATAAAATGCTATTTGGGACGCATCCTTTGGTGAAGTACCAATGAACATCAGTGAGAGACTGAGAGACTGACTCCACTCACCCCATAGACCAGTTCCCCCACCATCCCGTTCCACGTCTTGGTGTCTGGATCCCGCGCACCGTACTTCCCGTCTGCTACTACTGACAGTTTGTATCTTATCCCCACATGTTTTGCAATTTCGGCAGCTAAATCGACACAGTAGCCTTCATATCTGTCATTCCCCTCCAGATTCATCTGGTGTTTCTTGTACATCACATAAGGGGCTTCCTGTTAATAGTCAGATCACACGCTGGTTTATTGTCACACACACACACACACACGTGCTCACCCCCCCCCCTCCCCCACACACACAGTCCCAAACCAGGAAGCAGCATCAACCAGCAGTCTCATGCAGGCATGCATGTGCAGATGACACACCACAGATGCATTGAAGTACATGCTGATAACAGCGGGATGACCAGCCAGGTAGTTGTTTTACCAAGCTGTGGTGGCCAGCGGACTCCCAGCCCTAATTCACCCAGCATCCTGTCTCTCAGCCTTAGGGAACCGTTGTGTGTGCATTTGTCTGTGTGTGTCTGCATGTGTGACAAACTAACAATCCAAGAGGACCACAGGCTTCTCACAGTGTCTGGCTAAGGTTACAATATGCCTTAATTAGAGATATGTGGTCTTCAACAGATGCTGGGTGTATTGGTAGGCTGGGTGTATTGGTAGGCTGGGTGTATTGGTATGCTGGGTGTATTGGTATGCTGGGTGTATTGGTAGGCTGGGTGTATTGGAATGCTGGGTGTATTGGTAGGCTGGGTGTATTGGTATGCTGGGTGTATTGGTATGCTGGTGTATTGGTAGGCTGGGTGTATTGGTAGGCTGGGTGTATTGGTATGCTGGGTGTATTGGTAGGCTGGGTGTATTGGTATGCTGGGTGTATTGGTAGGCTGGGTGTATTGGTATGCTGGGTGTATTGGTAGGCTGGGTGTATTGGTATGCTGGGTGTATTGGTATGCTGGGTGTATTGGTAGGCTGGGTGTATTGGTAGGCTGGGTGTATTGGTATGCTGGGTGTATTGGTAGGCTGGGTGTATTGGTAGGCAGGGTGTATTGGTATGCTGGGTGTATTGCTATGCTGGGTGTATTGGTAGGCTGGGTGTATTGGTAGGCTGGGTGTATTGATAGGCTGGGTGTATAGGTATGCTGGGTTTATTGGTATGCTGGGTGTATTGGTAGGCTGGGTGTATTGGTAGGCTGGGTGTATTGGTAGGCTGGGTGTATTGGTAGGCTGGGTGTATTGGTAGGCTGGGTGGATTGGTAGGCTGGGTGTATTGGTAGGCTGGGTGGATTGGTATGCTGGGTGTATTGGTATGCTGGGTGTATTGGTAGGCTGGGTGTATTGGTAGGCTGGGTGTATTGGTAGGCTGGGTGGATTGGTAGGCTGGGTGGATTGGTAGGCTGGGTGGATTGGTATGCTGGGTGTATTGGTATGCTGGGTGTATTGGTAGGCTGGGTGGATTGGTAGGCTGGGTGTATTGGTATGCTGGGTGGATTGGTAGGCTGGGTGTGGGTTAGCTCACAGTGGGGATGGGGGTGGAGGTTCATAAAGTAAACGGCCGTGACTCGGATCAGGAAGTGTTGCTGTATTATTATCTCAACATAATCATCAACAAGCACGTTTCATCAATCAATGTGCAAAGGGAGAAGGCTTTAATAATAATCATTCCAAAAAACTAAAACAAAAGGGAGACATTTTCATTCTAATCCCAAAAACTCAAATTAAAAATGACCTTGACAGTTAATAAATACATGTTTAAAACACCACCATGACGAGGTGCTTTTCTCCCCTCCTTTTTCAAACACTGGTGGTGGTGCAGCTAGCTCGTTGCTATGGTTTCATCATTACCCTACAAACACTGGTGGTGGTGCAGCTAGCTCGTTGCTATGGTTTCATCATTACCCTACAAACACTGGTGGTGGTGCAGCTAGCTTGTTGCTATGGTTTCATCATTACCCTAAAAGCACTGGTGGTGGTGCAGCTAGCTTGTTGCTATGGTTTCATCATTACCCTAAAAGCACTGGTGGTGGTGCAGCTAGCTTGATGCTCTGGTTTCATCATTACCCTACAAACACTGGTGGTGGTACAGCTAGCTTGATGCTCTGGTTTCATCATTACCCTACAAACACTGGTGGTGGTGCAGCTAGCTTGTTGCTATGGTTTCATCATTACCCTACAAACACTGGTGGTGGTGCAGCTAGCTTGTTGCTATGGTTTCATCATTACCCCTACACACACTGGTGGTGGTGCAGCTAGCTTGTTGCTATGGTTTCATCATTACTCTACAAACACTGGTGGTGGTGCAGCTAGCTTAATGTTATGGTTTCATCATTACCCTACAAACACTGTTGGTGGTGCAGCTAGCTTGTTGCTATGGTTTCATCATTACCCCTACACACACTGGTGGTGGTGCAGCTAGCTTGTTGCTATGGTTTCATCATTACTCTACAAACACTGGTGGTGGTGCAGCTAGCTTAATGTTATGGTTTCATCATTACCCCTACAAACACTGGTGGTGGTGCAGCTAGCTTGTTGCTATGGTTCCCATCATTACCCCTACACACACTGGTGGTGGTGCAGCTAGCTTGTTGCTATGGTTTCATCATTACCCTACAAACACTGGTGGTGGTGCAGCTAGCTTAATGTTATGGTTTCATCATTACTCTACAAACACTGGTGGTGGTGCAGCTAGCTTGTTGCTATGGTTTCATCATTACCCTACAAACACTGGTGGTGGTGCTGTTGGTGGTGCAGCTAGCTTGTTGCTATGGTTTCATCATTACCCTACAAACACTGGTGGTGCTGCAGCTAGCTTAATGTTATGGTTTCATCATTACCCTACAAACACTGGTGGTGGTGCAGCTAGCTTAATGTTATGGTTTCATCATTACCCTACAAACACTGGTGGTGGTGCAGCTAGCTTGTTGCTATGGTTTCATCATTACCCTACAAACACTGGTGGTGGTGCAGCTAGCTTAATGTTATGGTTTCATTACCCAACAAAAGAAGAGCTGCTGCTCACACAGAACCGACGACACCATTTGAGACAACACATAATTAGAGGGTTGCAAGTGGAGAGGCAATGGCTTGTTTGTTCTGTGCTGAACCTAACTCCCCTTCACCCTTGCTCGATTGTAAATGACCCCCACCCAGAGTTAACATAGTGTTTATCCACTGATGCTGTTATCCATTCTGAAGCCTTTAAATGCTTCCTTTTTAGAGAGAGAGAGGGAGAGAGATATTTCAGAATACAGATGTCATGTAATGCTTCCTTTTTAGAGAGAGAGAGAGAGAGGTAGAGAGAGAGAGAGAGAGAGAGAGAGAGAGAGAGAGACCTTTCATGAGTGTTCCTTTACTATTCAAAGGTTGTCTATAGCACAAGGTTATTACGACAGCTGACATTGACGGCCCCCTGAATTGTTTTGCATTCAGGGCAGGGAAAGACATTTCAAACACTTAATAATGAGCAAATATGGTAAAATATTAGTATGAATGGAATAATTCCCATTGCAGTCAACACTGCAGCCAGGAAATCTAAGCACACCTCTCTCCTTCCTTCCAAAGCAACTCACTGGAGGCTGTACACAGAACCAGCCCTCAGAGGAACAAAACAAAATAGATTAAAAAACAAAAATTACATTATAATTTTTATCCTCCCTCAAATGTGTTTTATTTTGGTTTGTCTTTGAGAAGCCATTGCAGTATCATCACCACAATCATCACAATTTCCTCCTCATCTTCCTATCCCAGATTGTCATTGAACCATTTACTTGATGAGGACAGACAAGACAGGTTCTACTTACGTACGGATGGCAGATGTTGGTTTGTATGTGTTTTCTATTAGATGGAGTCACAACTCAACCATTTACCCACTTACTCATGTATCATATAATACCAATATTGTGATGTCACTGCTACGACAGGCCACTGAAGTATGAGAATTCTAAATGCTTTGTCACCCACAAGGATACAGTTGAAACACTCTCTTCTCCTTACAGAGGGATCGACTGTTTCAACGTGTAGTGAGTGGATGCAAAGCAAACACAAAAAAGATGTGGTTCTGCCCAGCCCAGCCCAGGACAGAATGCATCAACCGGTTAGGCATCAACACCGCCGCTCGCGGCCCTGACTGGCAGAATACGTTGTGGTGAACAGATTTCAAAGTTGCCATGGAAAGTGTACCATAATAGTAGTGACCACAATCGTTCGGTTTTCCACAGAAGAAGACTCGTTGGCGACCACCTGTTGTTCTAACACATTTACTAATCGCTGGTACTCGTTCCAGTAGCCAATCTGAAACAGAGAAAACACAGGTTAGCATAGCAACCATAGAATTAGACTGAGTTCTATTCTTCTAATTCTATGTTAACAACATTCCCTGTGTTCGACCCCCCAACCACAACCCCCTCCCTCCCCTCCCCTCCACTATATAAAGGGTATAAACAGTTAAGTAGGAAGATTTTAGTAACACATTATAACTTCTTATGTGCGCTTATAACAGATACTTACACATTATAATTGCTTATATGTGCTTAATAACACATTATAAATGCTTATATGTGCTTATAACACGTAATAACACATTACTCGCTTTTAAGAAGTAATAAAAAAGAGCAACCTTATATAGATACTGGAGGTGAGCCTAAATCTACTGTCATTCCTCCGGTGTAGCAGAGTAGCCTTATAGATACTGGAGGTGAGCCTAAATCTACTGTCATTCCTCCGGTGTAGCAGAGTAGCCTTATAGATACTGGAGGTGAAACCTAAATCTACTGTCATTCCTCCGGTGTAGCAGAGTAGCCTTATAGATACTGGAGGTGAAACCTAAATCTACTGTCATTCCTCCGGTGTAGCAGAGTAGCCTTATAGATACTGGAGGTGAAACCTAAATCTACTGTCATTCCTCCGGTGTAGCAGAATAGCAGACAGCTGGTCTAATTTAAACCATCCCACATCCAGCTACACAGGTTGTAGGGTAAATAATTGATTTTGGGTTGTGTGAATGGAATACAGACTCAGTAATGAATCATAATGTTCTATGTGTGCTCGGGCACCTGCCTCTCTGCACTGCAGGTCTACTATCTTCATTTGATCCCTCTGTCGCGCAGAGAATTTTCCTGCGGAGCAGGAAATGCATATTCTAGCCATCTAAGATTTGTAATTTCCTCTTTAAAATGTCAGACTTGATTTATCCTAACAAAGCATGTGTCAACACCTAGAAAAATGTACATTAATTATAAAAACAAGTGGTCACGGTCCAAACCATGTGAAGGATCAAGGAGGTTGAGATAATTATCATAATTATGCCTCATTGGGTTAATCCTTCACATGGTTTTTGAACTCTACAGATATTTTCTCTCCAATGCACCGGCCACCTTTCATTCTAGCCTGAGCGCAATCCCTCATCTTGGCTATCTACATGAATTATAATCCACGCAATAATTCACACTTCCTGTTGCTGCAGGATTATTTTCCTGCTGTAACAAACTGTCTCAAATTAAGATCATACATACAGTGCCTTGCGAAAGTATTCGGCCCCCTTGAACTTTGCGACCTTTTGCCACATTTCAGGCTTCAAACATAAAGATATAAAACTGTATTTTTTTTGTGAAGAATCAACAACAAGTGGGACACAATCATGAAGTGGAACGACATTTATTGGATATTTCAAACTTTTTTAACAAATCAAAAACTGAAAAATTGGGCGTGCAAAATTATTCAGCCCCTTTACTTTCAGTGCAGCAAACTCTCTCCAGAAGTTCAGTGAGGATCTCTGAATGATCCAATGTTGACCTAAATGACTAATGATGATAAATACAATCCACCTGTGTGTAATCAAGTCTCCGTATGAATGCACCTGCACTGTGATAGTCTCAGAGGTCCGTTAAAAGCGCAGAGAGCATCATGAAGAACAAGGAACACACCAGGCAGGTCCGAGATACTGTTGTGAAGAAGTTTAAAGCCGGATTTGAATACAAAAAGATTTCCCAAGCTTTAAACATCCCAAGGAGCACTGTACAAGCAATAATATTGAAATGGAAGGATTATCAGACCACTGCAAATCTACCAAGACCTGGCCGTCCCTCTAAACTTTCAGCTCATACAAGGAGAAGACTGATCAGAGATGCAGCCAAGAGGCCCATGATCACTCTGGATGAACTGCAGAGATCTACAGCTGAGGTGGGAGACTCTGTCCATAGGACAACAATCAGTCGTATATTGCACAAATGGCCTTTATGGAAGAGTGGCAAGAAGAAAGCCATTTCTTAAAGATATCCATAAAAAGTGTTGTTTAAAGTTTGCCACAAGCCACCTGGGAGACACACCAAACTTGTGGAAGAAGGTGCTCTGGTCAAATGAAACCAAAATTGAACTTTTTGGCAACAATGCAAAACGTTATGTTTGGCGTAAAAGCAACACAGCTCATCACCCTGAACACATCATCCCCACTGTCAAACATGGTGGTGGCAGCATCATGGTTTGGGCCTGCTTTTCTTCAGCAGGGACAGGGAAGATGGTTAAAATTGATGGGAAGATGGATGGAGCCAAATACAGGATCATTCTGGAAGAAAACCTGATGGAGTCTGCAAAAGACCTGAGACTGGGATGGAGATTTGTCTTCCAACAAGACAATGATCCAAAACATAAAGCGAAATCTACAATGGAATGGTTCAAAAATAAACATATCCAGGTGTTAGAATGGCCAAGTCAAAGTCCAGACCTGAATCCAATCGAGAATCTGTGGAAAGAACTGAAAACTGCTGTTCACAAATGCTCTCCATCCAACCTCACTGAGCTCGAGCTGTTTTGCAAGGAGGAATGGGAAAAAATGTCAGTCTCTCGATGTGCAAAAACTGATAGAGACATACCCCAAGCGACTTACAGCTGTAATCGCAGCAAAAGGTGGCGCGACAAAGTATTAACTTAAGGGGGCTGAATAATTTTGCACGCCCAATTTTTCAGTTTTTGATTTGTTAAAAAAGTATGCAATATCCAATAAATGTCGTTCCACTTCATGATTGTGTCCCACTTGTTGTTGATTCTTCACAAAAAAATACAGTTTTATATCTTTATGTTTGAAGCCTGAAATGTGGCAAAAGTTCGCAAAGTTCAAGGGAACCGAATACTTTCGCAAGGCACTGTATGTATGTATTCCTGCCACTGCAGCTATATACTATTATACTATTATACTGCAGTTTAAGCTGTACATCAATACCTTCTACTGCAGCTATATACTATTATACTATTATACTGCAGTTTAAGTTGTACATCAATACCTTCTAGTGCAGCTATATAATATTATACTATTATATTGCAGTTTAACTTGAACATCAATACCTTCTACTGCAGCTATATACTATTATACTATTATACTGCAGTTTAAGTTGTACATCAATACCTTCTAGTGCAGCTATATAATATTATACTATTATATTGCAGTTTAACTTGAACATCAATACCTTCTACTGCAGCTATATACTATTATACTATTATACTGCAGTTTAAGTTGTACATAAATACCTTCTAGTACAGCTATATAATATTATAATATTATACTGCAGTTTAAGTTGTACATCAATACCTTCTACTGCAGCTATATACTATTATACTGCAGTTTAAGTTGTACATCAATACCTTCTAGTGCAGCTATATAATATTATACTATTATATTGCAGTTTAACTTGAACATCAATACCTTCTACTGCAGCTATATACTATTATACTGCAGTTTAAGTTGGTCATCAATACCTTCTACTGCAGCTATATACTATTATACTGCAGTTTAAGTTGTACATCAACACCTTCTAGTGCAGCTATATAATATTATACTATTATATTGCAGTTTAACTTGAACATCAATACCTTCTACTGCAGCTATATACTATTATACTGCAGTTTAAGTTGGTCATCAATACCTTCTACTGCAGCTATATACTATTATACTGCAGTTTAAGTTGTACATCAACACCTTCTACTGCAGCTATATACTATTATACTGCAGTTTAAGTTGGTCATCAATACCTTCTACTGCAGCTATATACTATTATACTGCAGTTTAAGTTGTACATCAACACCTTCTACTGCAGCTATATACTATTATACTGCAGTTTAAGTTGTACATCAATACCTTCTACTGCAGCTATATACTATTATACTGCAGTTTAAGTTGTACATCAATACCTTCTACTGCAGCTATATACTATTATACTGCAGTTTAAGTTGTACATCAATACCTTCTACTGCAGCTATATACTATTATACTGCAGTTTAAGTTGTACATCAATACCTTCTACTGCAGCTATATACTATTCTTGTGATCAAGACAGGAGCTGATGGTGGACTACAGGAAAAGGAGGGCCGAACAGGATCTTTCACATCGACGGGGCAGAAGTGGAACGGGTCAAGAGTTTCAAGTTCCTTGGTGTCCACATCAACAAGAAAGGAACATGTTCCAAACACACCAAGACAGTCCTACTATAACCAGCATACTGGTTGGTGTACAGGTGGGAGATATACTGGTTGGTGTACAGGTGGGAGATATACTGGTTGGTGTACAGGTGGGAGATATACTGGTTGGTGTACAGGTGGGAGATATACTGGTTGGTGTACAGGTGGGAGATATACTGGTTGGTGTACAGGTGGGAGATATACTGGTTGGTGTACAGGTTGGAGACATACTGGTTGGTAGCCAGTTGAATGGATTCTATATAGTGCACTACATTTGACCAGGGACCATAGGATAGTGTATAGTGTAGAAGGGTAGTGTATAGTGTATAGTGTAGTGTATAGTGTATAGTGTAGTGTATAGTGTAGCAGAGTAGTTTATAGTGTAGCAGGGTAGTGTATAGTGTAGCAGGGTAGTGTATAGTGTAGCAGGGTAGTGTATAGTGTAGCAGGGTAGTGTATAGTGTAGCAGGGTAGCAGGGTAGTGTATAGTGTAGCAGGGTAGTGTATAGTGTATAGTGTATAGTGTAGCAGGGTAGTGTATAGTGTAGCAGGGTAATGTATAGTGTAGCAGGGTAGTGTATAGTGTAGCAGGGTAGTGTATAGTGTATACTGTAGCAGGGTAGTGTATAGTGTAGCAGGGTAGTGTATACTGTAGCAGGGTAGAGTATAGTGTAGCAGGGTAGTGTATAGTGTAGCAGGGTAGTGTATAGTGTAGCAGGGTAGTGTATAGTGTAGCAGGGTAGTGTATAGTGTATAGTGTAGTGTATAGTGTATAGTGTAGTGTATAGTGTAGCAGGGTAGTGTATAGTGTAGCAGGGTAGTTTATAGTGTAGCAGGGTAGTGTATAGTGTAGCAGGGTAGTGTATAGTGTAGCAGGGTAGTGTATAGTGTAGCAGGGTAGTGTATAGTGTAGCAGGGTAGCAGGGTAGTGTATAGTGTAGCAGGGTAGTGTATAGTGTATAGTGTATAGTGTAGCAGGGTAGTGTATAGTGTAGCAGGGTAATGTATAGTGTAGCAGGGTAGTGTATAGTGTAGCAGGGTAGTGTATAGTGTATACTGTAGCAGGGTAGTGTATAGTGTAGCAGGGTAGTGTATACTGTAGCAGGGTAGAGTATAGTGTAGCAGGGTAGTGTATAGTGTAGCAGGGTAGTGTATAGTGTAGCAGGGTAGTGTATAGTGTAGCAGGGTAGTGTATAGTGTATAGTGTAGCAGGGCAGTGTATAGTGTATAGTGTAGCAGGGTAGTGTATAGTGTAGCAGGGTTGTGTATAGTGTAGCAGGGTAGTGTATAGTGTAGCAGGGTAGTGTATAGTGTAGCAGGGTAGTGCATAGTGTAGCAGGGTAGTGTATAGTGTAGCAGGGTAGTGTATAGTGTAGCAGGGTAGTGTATAGTGTATAGGGTAGTGTATAGTGTATAGTGTAGCAGGGTAGTGTATAGTGTAGCAGGGTAGTGTATAGTGTATAGTGTAGCAGGGTAGTGTATAGTGTATAGTGTAGTGTATAGTGTAGCAGGGTAGTGTATAGTGTAGCAGGGTAGTGTATAGTGTAGCAGGGTAGTGTATAGTGTAGCAGGGTAGTGTATAGTGTAGTGGGGTGGTGTATAGTGTAGCAGGGTAGTGTATAGTGTATAGTGTAGCAGGGTAGTGTATAGTGTATAGTGTATAGTGTAGTGTATAGTGTAGCAGGGTAGTGTATAGTGTATAGTGTAGTGTATAGTGTAGCAGGGTAGTGTATAGTGTAGCAGGGTAGTGTATATTGTAGCAGGGTAGTGTATAGTGTAGCAGGGTAGTGTATAGTGTATAGTGTAGCAGGGTAGTGTATAGTGTATAGTGTAGCAGGGTAGTGTATAGTGTAGCAGGGTAGTGTATAGTGTATAGTGTATAGTGTAGCAGGGTAGTGTATAGTGTAGCAGGGTAGTGTATAGTGTAGCAGGGTAGTGTATAGTGTATAGTGTATAGTGTAGTGTATATTGTAGCAGGGTAGTGTATAGTGTAGCAGGGTAGTGTATAGTGTATAGTGTAGCAGGGTAGTGTATAGTGTAGCAGGGTAGTGTATAGTGTAGCAGGGTAGTGTATAGTGTATAGTGTATAGTGTAGCAGGGTAGTGTATAGTGTAGCAGGGTAGTGTATAGTGTAGCAGGGTAGTGTATAGTGTATAGTGTATAGTGTAGTGTATAGTGTAGCAGGGTAGTGTATAGTGTAGCAGGGTAGTGTATAGGGTAGCAGGGTAGTGTATAGTGTAGCAGGGTAGTGTATAGTGTAGCAGGGTAGTGTATAGTGTATAGTGTAGCAGGGTAGTGTATAGTGTATAGTGTAGTGTATAGTGTAGCAGGGTAGTGTATAGTGTATAGTGTAGTGTATAGTGTAGCAGGGTAGTGTATAGTGTAGCAGGGTAGTGTATAGTGTAGCAGGGTAGTGTATAGTGTAGCAGGGTAGTGTATAGTGTATAGTGTAGCAGGGTAGTGTATAGTGTATAGTGTAGCAGGGTAGTGTATGGTGTAGCAGGGTAGTGTATAGTGTGTAGTGTATAGTGTAGTAGGGTAGTGTGTAGTGTAGCAGGGTAGTGTATAGTGTAGCAGGGTAGTGTGTAGTGTATAGTGTAGCAGGGTAGTGTATAGTGTAGCAGGGTAGTGTATAGTGTAGCAGGGTAGTGTATAGTGTAGCAGGGTAGTGTATAGTGTAGCAGGGTAGTGTATAATGTAGCAGGGTAGTGTATAGTGTAGCAGGGTAGTGTATAGTGTAGCAGGGTAGTGTATAGTGTATAGTGTATAGTGTAGTGTATAGTGTAGCAGGGTAGTGTATAGTGTAGCAGGGTAGTGTATAGTGTATAGTGTATAGTGTAGCAGGGTAGTGTATAGTGTAGCAGGGTAGTGTATAGTGTAGCAGGGTAGTGTATAGTGTATAGTGTATAGTGTAGTGTATAGTGTAGCAGGGTAGTGTATAGTGTAGCAGGGTAGTGTATAGGGTAGCAGGGTAGTGTATAGTGTAGCAGGGTAGTGTATAGTGTAGCAGGGTAGTGTATAGTGTATAGTGTAGCAGGGTAGTGTATAGTGTATAGTGTAGTGTATAGTGTAGCAGGGTAGTGTATAGTGTATAGTGTAGTGTATAGTGTAGCAGGGTAGTGTATAGTGTAGCAGGGTAGTGTATAGTGTAGCAGGGTAGTGTATAGTGTATAGTGTAGCAGGGTAGTGTATAGTGTATAGTGTAGCAGGGTAGTGTATGGTGTAGCAGGGTAGTGTATAGTGTGTAGTGTATAGTGTAGTAGGGTAGTGTGTAGTGCAGCAGGGTAGTGTATAGTGTAGCAGGGTAGTGTGTTGTGTATAGTGTAGCAGGGTAGTGTATAGTGTAGCAGGGTAGTGTATAGTGTAGCAGGGTAGTGTATAGTGTAGCAAGGTAGTGTATAGTGTAGCAGGGTAGTGTATAGTGTAGCAGGGTAGTGTATAGTGTAGCAGGGTAGTGTATAGTGTAGCAGGGTAGTGTATAGTGTAGCAGGGTAGTGTATAGTGTAGCAGGGTAGTGTATAGTGTAGCAGGGTAGTGTATAGTGTAGCAGGGTAGTGTATAGTGTATAGTGTAGCAGGGTAGTGTATAGTGTAGCAGGGTAGTGTATAGTGCAGCAGGGTAGTGCTGTGACAGCAAAGTCTGTGTGTGTGTGTCATCAGATGACACATTTCTCTCTTTCTTTCACTTTCACTTTCACTCTCTCTTTCTCTTTCTCTCTCTCTCTCTCTGATGCTCTCTCTCTCTCTCTGATTCTCTCTCTTTCCTCCCCCTGTCTCTATCCGGCTGTGAGGGGTAAGACACCAGAGCTGTGAGAGGTAAGACACCATGGCTGTGAGGGGTAAGACACCATGGCTGTGAGGGGTAAGACACCAGGGCTGTGAGGGGTAAGACACCAGGGCTGTGAGGAGTAAGACACCAGGGCTGCGAGGGGTAAGACACCAGGGCTGTGAGGGGTAAGACAGCCAGGGCTGCGAGGGGTAAGACACCAGGGCTGTGAGGGGTAAGACACCAGGGCTGTGAGGGGTAAGACACCAGGGCTGTGAGGGTAAGACACCAGGGCTGTGAGGAGTAAGACACCAGGGCTGCGAGGGGTAAGACACCAGGGCTGTGAGGGGTAAGACAGCCAGGGCTGCGAGGGGTAAGACACCAGGGCTGTGAGGGGTAAGACACCAGGGCTGTGAGGGGTAAGACACCAGGGCTGTGAGGGGTAAGACACCATGGCTGTGAGGGGTTAGACACCAGGGTTGCGAGGGGTAAGACACCAGGGCTGCGAGGGGTAAGACACCATGGCTGTGCGGGTCAAGACACCAGGGCTGTGAGGGGTAAGACACCAGGGCTGTGAGGGTTAAGACACCAGGGCTGTGGGGCATTAATTGGTGGTGTATTGTGCATGGAAGGCAGCCAGCAGGTTTAACTACACACCGTGCAGTGATCTAAGCTCACAGTCGTCTAGCACTGTCACGTGTTAGATTAAATGGTTCCTAGCAAGTGTTGGAACTGGTTCATGTAGAAGAACAAAGTTATTTGAGGAACAGAACCCGGATCGTAAACCAAAGTGATCTATACTGTTCCGGAACAGAACCGTTATTTTAAAAGCGTTTAACAACTGTTAACTTCTTGGATATAGGGGGCGCCCTTTTAATTTATGGATAAAAAAACGTGCCCGTTTTAAGCGCAATATTTTGTCACGAAAAGATGCTCGACTATGCATATAATTGGCAGCTTTGGAAAGAAAACACTCTAAGGTTTCCAAAACTGCAAAGATATTATCTGTGAGTGCCACAGAACTCATGCTACAGGCGAAACCAAGATGAAACTTCAACCAGGAAATGGGCAGAATTTTTGAAGCTCTGTTTTCCATTGTCTCCTTATGTGGCTGTGAATGCGCCGGGAATGAGCCTGCCCTTTCTATCGTTTCTCCAAGGTGTCTGCAGCATTGTGACGTATTTGTAGGCATATCATTGGAAGATTGGCCATAAGAGACTACATTTACCAGGGGTCCGCCCGGTGTCCTTTGTCTAAATTGGTGCGTAATATACAAGCTGCACGCAGTCATCCAGTGATTGAGAGGAGAGAGGAGGCTTTCAACGAACGATATATCATGAAGAGATATGTGAAAAACACCTTGAGGATTGATTCTAAACAACGTTTACCATGTTTCAGTCGATATTATGGAGTTAATTTGGAAAAAAGTTTGGCGTTTTGAAGACTGAATTTTAGTTTTTTTTTGGTAGCCAAACGTGACGCAGCAATTTCTCCTGAACAAATAATAATAATAATAATTTGCTATCTAACTGAGAGTCTCCTCATTGAAAACATCTCAAGTTCTTCAAAGGTAATGATTTTATTTGAATGATTTTCTGGTTTTTGTGAAAATGTTGCCTGCTAATGCTAACGCTAAATGCTAGGCTAGCTGCGCTATTTGTTACACAAATGCTTGTTTTGCTATGGTTGAGAAGCATATTTTGAAAATCTAAGATGACAGTGTTGTTAACAAAAGGCTAAGCTTGAGAGCTAGCATATTAATTTCATTTCATTTGCGATTTTCATGAATAGTTAACGTTGTGTTATGCTAATGAGCTGCGGGGATAATTACACTCCTGGATACAGGTTTTTTTCGTAGCTAAACGTGACGCACCAAACGGAGCGATTTCTCCTAAACAAATAATCTTTCAGGAAAAACTGATCATTTGCTATCTAACTGAGAGTCTCCTCATTGAAAACATCTCAAGTTCTTCAAAGGTAATGATTTTATTTGAATGATTTTCTGGTTTTTGTGAAAATGTTGCCTGCTAATGCTAACGCTAAATGCTATGCTAGCTGCGCTAGCTGTTACACAAATGCTTGTTTTGTTATGGTTGAGAAGCATATTTGAAAATCTGAGATGACAGTGTTGTTAACAAAAGGCTAAGCTTGAGAGCTAGCATATTAATTTAATTTCATTTGCGATTTTCATGAATAGTTAACGTTGCGTTATGGTAATGAGCTTGAGGCTGTATTCACGATCCCGGATCCGGGATGGCTCGACGCAAGAATTTAATAATGTTATTTTAGGTTCCAGGCATTTTGCTCCAGTCCCACAGAAATCGCAACAAAGCCCCTATGCAAAGCCCTCAATCTGTCACTCAGAAACATATTCCAGCGTCTGCCTGCCAGCTGGAAATCCTTACCAGTGGGTGTGTATAGTCTGCCTGCCCCTCCCCTCTGAAGCATAGGTTACTGTAGCCCCTCCCCTCTGAAGCATAGGTTACTGTAGTCCCTCCCCTCTGAAGCATAGGTTACTGTAGCCCCTCCCCTCTGAAGCATAGGTTACTGTAACCCCTCCCTTCTGAAGCATAGGTTACTGTAGTCCCTCCCCTCTGAAGCATAAGTTACTGTAGCCCCTCCCCTCTGAAGCATAGGTTACTGTAGCCCCTCCCTTTTGAAGCATAGGTTACTGTAGCCCCTCCCCTCTGAAGCATAGGTTACTATAGCCCCTCCCTCTGAAGCATAGGTTACTGTAGCCCCTCCCTTTTGAAGCATAGGTTACTGTAGCCCCTCCCTCTGAAGCATAGGTTACTATAGCCCCTCCCTTCTGAAGCATAGGTTACTGTAGCCCCTCCCCTCTGAAGCATAGGTTACTGTAGCCCCTCCCTTCTGAAGCATAGGTTACTGTAGCCCTTCCCTTCTGAAGCATAGGTTACTGTAGCCCCTCCCTTCTGAAGCATAGGTTATTGTAGCCCCTCCCCTCTGAAGCATAGGTTACTGTAGCCCCCCCTCCTTCTGAAGCATAGGTTACTGTAGCCCCTCCCTTCTGAAGCATAGGTTACTGTAGCCCCTCCTCTGAAGCATAGGTTACTGCATAGGTTATGATTAAACCATGCTGTTACGGAAAAATACAATTTGCTCTTTAACGTCTTCCAATACAGCACACTGACTCGGTACCGGTGTCCCCTGTATATATCCTCAATATTGTTATTCTTATTGTGTTACTTTTTATTATGACTTTTTATTTTAGCCCACTTGGTAAATGTTTTCTTCTTCTTGAAATGCACTGTTGGTTAAAGGCTTGTAAGTAAGAATGTCATGGTAAAGTCTGTACTTGTTGTATTCGGCGCATGTGGCAAGTAAAGTTTGATTTGATTTAAATTCCTTACCCGCTCCAAAGCAAACTGTTTAGAAAGGAACAGAAAGGAACAATATATATTGTTTCTTTTTAGGGGGGGGGTCGAACCCGGTTCAGAACGTTATTTTTCTGGTGGAACAGTGGAATGGAAAAGAATGGTTCTGTTCAGAACGAAACGATTGGAAAATAATTTCAGATCCAACCCCTGGCTCCTACAGACATGTGTAGAAATCCTGTATCTGTCGAATAGGATAAATTATAGAGGTCATGTCAGAATTCATAACCAATGACAGGAATAAATAAGGAACTAAACTCTTGACGACTGGCTGAAGTTCATCTCCAAAATGAGATTTAAAAGCTGTGTTGGTAAAGAGTTATGGAGAGCGCTGTAGATGGACGTGGGAGTTATGGAGAGCTGTAGATGGACGTGGGAGTTATGGAGAGCTGTAGATGGACGTGGGAGTTATGGAGAGGTGTAGATGGACGTGGGAGTTATGGAGAGGTGTAGATGGACGTGGGAGTTATGGAGAGCTGTAGATGGACGTGGGAGTTATGGAGAGCTGTAGATGGACGTGGGAGTTATGGAGAGCTGTAGATGGACGTGGGAGTTATGGAGAGCTGTAGATGGACGTGGGAGTTATGGAGAGGTGTAGATGGACGTGGGAGTTATGGAGAGCTGTAGATGGACGTGGAGTCATGGAGAGCTGTAGATGGACGTGGGAGTTATGGAGAGGTGTAGATGGACGTGGGAGTTATGGAGAGCTGTAGATGGACGTGGGAGTTATGGAGAGGTGTAGATGGACGTGGGAGTTATGGAGAGCTGTAGATGGACGTGGGAGTTATGGAGAGCTGTAGATGGACGTGGGAGTTATGGAGAGCGCTGTAGATGGACGTGGGAGTTATGGAGAGCTGTAGATGGACGTGGGAGTTATGGAGAGCTGTAGATGGACGTGGAGTCATGGAGAGCTGTAGATGGACGTGGGAGTTATGGAGAGCGCTGTAGATGGACGTGGGAGTTATGGAGAGCGCTGTAAATGGACGTGGGAGTTATGGAGAGCGCTGTAAATGGACGTGGGAGTTATGGAGAGCGCTGTAAATGGACGTGGGAGTTATGGAGAGCGCTGTAGATGGACGTGGGAGTTATGGAGAGCGCTGTAGATGGACGTGGAGTTATGGAGAGCGCTGTAGATGGACGTGGGAGTTATGGAGAGCGCTGTAGATGGACGTGGGAGTTATGGAGAGCGCTGTAGATGGACGTGGGAGTTATGGAGAGCACTGTAGATGGATGTTAGATTTATGGAGAGCGCTGTAGATGGACGTGGGAGTTATGGAGAGCGCTGTAGATGGACGTGGGAGTTATGGAGAGCGCTGTAGATGGACGTGGGAGTTACGGAGAGCGCTGTAGATGGACGTGGGAGTTATGGAGCGCGCTGTAGATGGATGTGGGAGTTATGGAGAGCGCTGTAGATGGATGTGAGAGTCATGGAGAGCGCTGTAGATGGATGTGAGAGTTATGGAGAGCGCTGTAGATGGATGTGAGAGTCATGGAGAGCGCTGTAGATGGATGTGAGAGTTATGGAGAGTGCTGTAGATGGACGTGGGAGTTATGGAGAGCGCTGTAGATGGAAGTGAGAGCCTGCACCTTTTTGGGTCCCCCTGTTCTCATCTCATAGACGTCTATAGTGTAGTTGGACCTCCGGCCATAGCTGTCAAACTGGATGTTCCCCGTCATCCCCTGAACCTGGACCTGCACCGCGGGACAGTAACACACAGGGACAAAGCACACAGAACAACGTGTAATACAAACAGCCAAGTAATTGTCAAAACACACAGTACAATGTGTAATACAGAAAGCCAAGTTATTATCAAATTTGGAAATGGCTGGATTTAGGAAATGGCAGGTATTCACATAGGTTGAATCGTTGGCGTTAATCAAATGATGGAACTGATAGGCTTTAATAAAAGATGTGGGTTTATGGTAATGAGAATGAGAGTCTCTTTGTATTTCAGAGAGCTGAGCTGAGGGGGAGAGAATTTCACTGTGAGAGGTCTGTGAGAGGACATCTGGGAGGCAGAGGAAGGAGGAGATTAGTCTCTTTTTATCGTTCTCTATCTCTCCCTCTGCCCCCTCTTTATATAGATATCTATCTTTCTCTCTGCCCCCTCTTTCTCTATCTCTCCCTCTGCCCCCTTTTTATATGGATATCTATCTTTCTCTCTGCCCCCTCTTTCTCTATCTCTCCCTCTGCCCCTTCTTTATATAGATATCTATCTTTCTCTCTGCCCCCTCTTTCTCTATCTCTCCCTCTGCCCCCTCTTTATATAGCTCTCTATCTGCCCCCTCTTTCTATCGCACTTGCTCTTCGTTTCTCTGTCTCAGTTTCTCAATCTTATAAGTCTCACTCTTATCATCTCCATCTCACTCACTACTTCCCCTGTCTATCTCTCTCTTTACTCCCTACCTACCTCCATCTCTCTCACTACTTCCCCCATCTATCTCTCTCTCTCCTCCCTACCTACCTCCATCTCTCTCACTACTTTCCCCATCTACCTCTCTCTCTCCTCCCTACCTACCTCCATCACTCTCACTACTTCCCCCGTCTATCTGTCTCCCCTCGCTCCCTACCTCCCCCGTCTATCTCTCTCTCTCTCCTCCCTACCTACCTCCATCTCTCACTACAACCCCCATCTATCTGTCTCCCCTCGCTCCCTACCTACCTCTTTCCTTCCTTCTCTCTCTCCTTTCCCTTCTCTGCCTACCACCTTCCTTCTCTCTCTCTACCTCCCTCCCCATCTGTCCCTCTCTATCTTACCATTTTGAGTGCTCTCTCGATGTCGATGCCCTGGCTCCATGGCACGGCAGGGTTGGCCAGACAGTCTCCTGCTCCCCCTCGCCGTGACACGTCTACGCGTTGGCGCCGCAGGTACCGGAACGCCTCAGCGATCACCAGGATGGCATCGTGGGTCAGAGCTGACGTGTACTGCCGAGGACAAGAGAGTTCAGGGGGTTCACAAGAGATCACCAGGATGGCATCGTGGGTCAGAGCTAACGTGTACTGCCGAGGACAAGAGAGTTCAGGGGGTTCACAAGAGATCACCAGGATGGCATCGTGGGTCAGTGCTACACCCAAGCTTTAGTGTTCTAAGTTTTCATAACTGTGACCTTAGTTGCCTACAGTCTGTAATGTTATTTACTTCTTCCTGTATATAGCCATGTTATGTTCTACTTCCTGTATATAGCCATGCTATTTTCTACTTCCTATATATAGCCATGTTATGTTCTACTTCCTGTATGTAGCCATGTTATTTTATACTTCCTGTATGTAGCCATGTTATTTACTACTCTCTGTCTATAGCCATGTTATTTACTACTCTCTGTCTATCGCCATGTTATTTACTACTCTCTGTCTATAGCCATGTTATTTACTACTCTCTGTCTATAGCCATGTTATGTTCTACTTCCTGTATGTAGCCATGTTATTTACTACTCTCTGTCTATAGCCATGTTATGTTCTACTTCCTGTATGTAGCCATGTTATTTTCTACTTCCTATATATAGCCATGTTATGTTCTACTTCCTGTATGTAGCCATGTTATTTACTACTCTCTGTCTATAGCCATGTTATTTACTACTCTCTGTCTATAGCCATGTTATTTACTACTCTCTGTCTATAGCCATGTTATTTACTACTCTCTGTCTATAGCCATGTTATGTTCTACTTCCTGTATGTAGCCATGTTATTTTCTACTTCCTATATATAGCCATGTTATGTTCTACTTCCTGTATGTAGCCATGTTATTTACTACTCTCTGTCTATAGCCATGTTATTTACTACTCTCTGTCTATAGCCATGTTATTTACTACTCTCTGTCTATAGCCATGTTATTTACTACTCTCTGTCTATAGCCATGTTATTTACTACTCTCTGTCTATAGCCATGTTATTTACTATAGCCATGTTATTTACTCTGTCTATAGCCATGTTATTTACTACCATGTTATTTTCTCTGTCTATAGCCATGTTATGTTCTACTTCCTGTATGTAGCCATGTTATTTTCTACTTCCTATATGTAGCCATGTTATTTACTACCCTCTGTCTATTGCCATGTTATGTTCTACTTCCTGTATGTAGCCATGTTATGTTCTACTTCCTGTATGTAGCCATGTTATGTTCTACTTCCTGTATGTAGCCATGTTATGTTCTACTTCCTGTATGTAGCCATGTTATGTTCTACTTCCTGTCTGTAGCCATGCTATTTTCTTCTCATTATTGTCATTCGTTATTCACTGTGTATTTATTCCTCATGTCACTATTTATATTTTCCTCTTATCTTCCTCTCTGTATGGTTGGAAAAGGATCCATCAGTCAGCATTTCACTGTTAGTCTACTCCTGTTGTTTACCAAGCATGTGACAAATACATACATATTCAGTTTGTACTTTTATCTTATCTTTAACTGCACCTGTTGTCTACATTTGACAAATATAATTTGATTTGATATATACATTTGAATGAATTACTATAGCGCACTCCTTGGGACAATCAGTGTGTTCTTGTACATACCAGTTCTCTATGGCAAAACGTATCATTCACCCAAGTTTTGACAAAATCGGGCCAGTGCTATCTGTGATGTTGCATGTGACTAACGTACAAATGTACTACCGGACAGAGACAGATTCACAGTTCCTTCCCCGATTTCATCGTGGGGGACAATTAAGTGTAATTTCAAACCCATTTCTTCCTTGGTCATTGTTTAATTAGATGTACATTGAAGCTGTGCTATAACCTTGCTTCACATCTGCCTATCAATATATTGATCGTTGGGGAAGGGAAGGAGAGAAATGAAAAAAGAAAGAGAATGGGAGAGTGACATACTGAGAGGAGAAGAAGTGAGAAAAGAGGAGCAGGAGATGAAACGAAAGTGAGAAGAGAGGAGAAGGAGAGGAAACGAAAGTGAGAAGAGAGGAGAAGGAGAGGAAATGAAAGTGAGAAAAGAGGAGAAGGAGAGAAAACAAAAGTGAGAAGAGAGGAGAAGGAGAAGGAGAGGAAACGAAAGTGAGAAGAGAGGAGAAGGAGAGGAAACGAAAGTGAGAAGAGAGGAGAAGGAGAGGAAACGAAAGTGAGAAGAGAGGAGAAGGAGAGGAAACGAATGTGAGAAGAGAGGAGAAGGAGAGGAAACGAAAGTGAGAAGAGAGGAGAAGGAGAGGAAACGAAAGTGAGAAGAGAGGAGAAGGAGAGGAAACGAAAGTGAGAAGAGAGGAGAAGGAGAGGAAACAAAAGTGAAAAAGGAATGTGAGAAGCAAGAGAATGGGAGAGTGACAGAGGCTGAGAGGAGAAGGACAAGAGGGAGAGCTCTCTATCCAAAAGAAGAGATGGATTCATTCTGTTGTGCATACATAACAGTACATCATGAAAGGCTTGGCTGCTGTTCTGTAGTCTGCAGTAGGTACCTTGAGCGGGGTGTTCTTGGCCTCTGGGAATTCCCTTTCATCCAGTCTCTCCCAGCGCTGTAGGAACTGCTGAACGATGGGGTTCTCAGGGCTCACTATCTGGAAGCCTGATATGTTGGCCCCGCCTAGGAAGACCTTGTCCAAGCTCACATTGGAGAAACCCTGACATCAGAGAGAGAGGAGGGAGGCATGGACGGAGACAGGGAGAGAAGGATGGAGGGAGAGAGACAGGGAGAGAAACAGAGGGCAAGAGACAGAGAGAGAGAGAGAGAAAGCGAGAGAGATAGAGAGAGGGAGAGAGACAGAGAGTGAAACAGAGAGAGAGAGAGGCAGAGAGAGAGAGAGATAGAGAGAGAGAGAGGCAGAGAGAGATAGAGAGAGAGACAGAGAGAGACAGAGAGTCAGATAGAGAGAGAGAGAGAGAGAGAGAGAGAGAGAGACATAGAGAGAGAGACATAGAGAGAGAGAGAGAGAGAGAGAGAGAGAGAGAGAGAGAGAAACAGAGGGAATTCAGGGTCCAAAAGCATAACGTTTCCAATACAATTTTAAAGGAATCACCTTGAAATTGTGTTTTGGGATATGATATGATATGAAAACCACCCTGAATGTTGCACGGGGAAGGATGTCATAAATCTAGCTACTCAATGTAACTCAGTGAAGAGTATTCAACCCTACAAGGTAGTCAATAGTCACAGAAAGGAATAACATTTTATTTTCAGCCATAATAAAATGGAGGTCTATGTTTCTTTGAACAGTGTCTCTTCTACATACAGTACTGCGCAATGGAATTAAGATATGGTACAACAACACCTTTTCCTGTGGTTGATGGCTTAGTCCGTCCTCCTAGAGAATCAAACGTATTGTAATGTATTCTGACAAGCCAGCGGCTCCAACTGCCGTCAAATTACACGGTGCCTCCTGGAGTCATGTCAGAGTGAGCTTTCTTTTCATGGTCAAATTGCTAGTTTCAGAGTACAGCGTCATGTTATGGAGTACAAGGGCATGTGTCCGTGACTTGTGCATAATGGGGACTTTTAAAGTCAGGGACACAGTGGAGAGAGAACAACAGGACAGGAGAGGAGAGGAGAGGAGAGAGGAGGAGGGAGAATGGGAGGGAGAGGAGAGGAGAGGAGAGGAGAGGAGAGGAGAGGAGAGGAGAGGAGAGGAGAGGAGAGGAGAGGAGAGGGGAGAGGAGAGGAGAGGAGAGGGGAGGAGGGAGAGGAGGAGGAGGGAGGAGAGGAGAGGGAGGGAAGGGAGAGGAGAGGAAAGGAGAGAGGAGAGGGGAGAGGAGAGGAGGAGGAGAGGAGAGGAGAGGAGAGGAGAGGAGAGGGAGAGAGGGAGAGAGGAGAGGAGAGGAGAGGAGAGGAGAGAGGAGAGGAGAATGGGAGGGGAGAGGAGATGAAGGGAGAGGAGAGGAGAATGGGAGGGGAGAGGGAGAGGAAAGGAGAAGAGAATGGGAGGGGAGGGGAAAGGAGAGGAGAGTAGAATGGGAGGGGAGGAGAAAGGAAAGGAGAGGAGAATGGGAGGGGAGGGGAAAGGAGAGGAAAGGAGAATGGGAGGGGGGGAGGAGAGGAGAGGAGAGGAGGGAGAGGAGAGGAGAGGAGAGGAGAGGAGAGGAGAGGAGAGGAGAGGAGGGAGGGAGAGGAGAGGGGAGGGGAGGGGGAGGGGAGGGGAGGGGAGGGGAGGGGGGGAATGGGAGGGGAAAGGAGAGGAGAGGAGAGGAGAGGAGAGGAGAGGAGAGGGAGGGAGAGGAGAGGAGAGGAGAGGAGAGGAGAGGGAGGAGGGAGGGGAGGGGAGGGGAGGGGAATGGGAGGGGAAAGGAGAGGGGAGGAGGGAGAGGGAGGGGGAATGGGAGGGGAGGGGAAGAGAGGAGAGGAAGGGAGAGGAGAATGGGAGGGGAGAGGAGAGGAAATGAGAAGAGAATGGGAGAGGAGAGGAGAGGAGGAGAGGAGAGGAGAGGAGAGGAGAGGAGAGGAGAGGAGAGGAGAGGAGAGGAGAGGAGGGAGAGGAGAGGAGAGGAGAGGGAGGGGAATGGGAGGGGAGAGGAGAGGAAGGGAGAGGAGAGGAGAATGGGAGGGGAGAGGAGAGGAGAGGAAAGGAGAAGAGAATGGAAGGGGAGGGGAAAGGAGAGGAAAGTGGAATGGGAGTGGAGGAGGAAAGGAAAGGAGAGGAAAGGAGAATGGGAGGGGAGGGAGAGGGAGAGAGGAGAGGAGAGGAGAGGAGAGGAGAGGAGAGGAGGAGAGGAGAGGAGAGGAAAGGAGAGAGGAGAGGGGGAGGGGAGGGAGGGAGGGGGGGGGGGAGGGGAAAGGAGCGGGCCCTTGCTCTCATCTTAATAATACAGGAGTCAACCTGAAACTACAAGGTTCCACTTTATCCCTCTGATGACAGAAGATCTAACACTACATCCAAACGGTTAAGTTTGAAATGACTATGTCCCTCCCCTATGACCTTCTTCTCCAATACATTTTGAGATGGAGACAAGGAGATAGGAGGCAGAAAAATGCTTGTGTTCCTAGCTCTATCAGTGGAGTAATATTTATCAATACACACAAATCTACAAAGTAAAATAATGGAATAAAGATATATAGAAATATTAGGAAAAAACAATGTCGGACTACAGAGTGTATATATATATATATATACATATATATATACACACACACAGTTTAAGTCGGAAGTTTACATACACTTTGGTTGGAATCATGAAAATACGTTTTTCAATCACTCCACAAATTTCTTGTTAACAAACTATAGTTTTGGCAAGTTGGTTAGGACATCTACTTTGTGCATGACACAAATCATTTTTCCAACAGTTGTTTACAGACAGATAATTTCACTTATAATTCAATGTATCACAATTCCAGTGGGTCAGAAGTTTACATACCCCAAGTTGACTGTGCCTTTGAACAGCGTGGACAATTCCAGAAAATGATGTCATGGCTTTAGCAGCTTCTGATAGGCTAATTGACATCATTTGAGTCAATTGGAGATGTACCTGTGGATGTATTTCAAGGCCTACCTTCAAACCCAGTGCTTCTTTGCTTGACATCCTGGAAAAATCAAAAGAAATCAGCCAAGACCTCCACAAGTCTGGTGCATCATTGGGAGAAATTTCCAAATGCCTGAACATACCACATTCATCTGTGCAAACAATAGTATGCAAGTATAAACACCATGGGACCATGCAGCCATCATACCGCTCAAGAAAGAGACGCGTTCTGTCTCCTAGAGATGAACGTACTTTGGTGCGAAAAGTGCAAATCAATCCCAGAACAACAGCTAAGGACCTTGTGAAGATGCTGGAGGAAACAGGTACAAAAGTATCTATATCCACAGTAAAACGAGTCCTGTATCGACGTAACCTGAAAGGCCGCTCAGCAAGGAAGAAGCCACTGCTCCCAAACTGCCATAATAAAGCCAGACTACGGTTTGCAACTGCACATGGGGACAAAGATCGTACTGTTTGGACAAATGTCCTCTGGTTTGATGAAACAAAAATAGAATTGTTTGGCCATAATGACCATTGTTATGTTTGTAGGAAAAAGGGGAGGCTTGCAAGCTGAAGAACACCATCCCAACTGTGAAGCACGGGGGTGGCAGCATCATGTTGTGGGGGTGCTTTGCTGCAGGAGGGACTGGTGTACTTCACAAAATAGATGGCATCATGAGGGAGGAAAATGTTGTGGCTATATTGAAGCAACATCTCAAGACATCAGTCAGGAAGTTAAATCTTGGGTCTTCCAAATGGACATTGACCCCAAGCATACTTCCAAAGTTGTGGCAAAGTGGCTTAAAGGACAACAAAGTCAAGGTATTGGAGTGGTCATCACAAAGCCCTGACCTCAATCCTATAGCAAATTTGTGGGCAGAACTGAAAAAGCATGTGCGAGCAAGGAGGCTTATAAACCTGACTCAGTTACACCAGCTATGTGTCAGGCCCTGACCATAGAGAGCCCTCGGTTCTCTTTGGTGTTTAGGTCAGAGCGTGACTAGGGAGGTGTTATAGTCATTTATTTTCTATGTTGCTGGTTGGCATGGTTCCCAATTAGAGGCAGCTGGTAATCGTTGCCTCTAATTAAGGGATCATATTTAGGAAGCCCTTTCTCCCACCTGCTTTGTGGGATATTGTTTTGTTGAGTGCTGATGTGCGCTCTGTTTGTTCACGGTCTGTGTTTGTTTATTGTTTTGTTGAGAAGTTTCACTCTAAATAAATATGTGGAACTCAAATCACGCTGCGCCTTGGTCCATCTTTCCTCACGACCGTGACACTCTGTCAGTAGGAACGGGCCAAATTTCACCCAACTTATTGTGGGAAGCTTGTGCAAGTCTACCTGAAAAAGCTTGTCCCAAGTTTAAAAAAATTTAAAGGCAATGCTACCAAATATACTAATTGAGTGTATGTAAACTTCTGACCCACTGGGATTGTGATGAAAGAAATAAAAGCTGAAATAAATAATTCTCTCGACTACTATTCTGACATTTCACATTCTTAAAATAAAGTGGTGAGCACTTTTACTAGGGTTAAATGTCAGAAAGTGTGAAAAACTGAGTTTATTAAATGTATTTGGCTAAGGTGTATGTAAACTTCCAATTAACTGTTTACAGTACCAGTCAAAAGTTTGGACACACCTTTTCATTCAAGGGTTTTCTTTATTTTTACTATTTTCTACACTGTAGAATAATAATGAGACATCAAAACTATGAAATAACATATGGAATCATGTCGTAACCAGAAAAGTGTTAAACAAATCAAAATATATTTTAGATTTTAGATTCTTCAAAGTAGCCACCCTTTGCCTTGATGACAGCTTTGAACACTCTTGGCACTCTCTCAACCAGCTTCATGAGGTAGTCAACTGGAATGCATTTTTAAAAGTTAATTTGTGGAATTTATTTTCTTCTTAATCCATTTGAGCCAACCAGTTGTGTTGTGACAAGATAGGGGTGGTACACAGAAGAGCCCTATTTGGTGAAAGATCAAGTCCAAATTATGGCAAGAACAGCTCAAATAAGCAAAGAGAAACGACAGTCCATCATTACTTTAAGACATGAAGGTCAGTCAATCAGGAACATTTCAAGAACTTTGAAAGTTTCTTCAAGTGCAGTTGCAAAAACCATCAAGAGCTATGATGAAACTGGCTCTCATGAGGACCGCCACAGGAAAGGAATACCCAGAGTTACCTCTGCTGCCAAGGAAAAGTTAATTAGAGTTACCTCTGCAGCCAAGGATAAGTTAATTAAAGTTACATCTGCTGCCAAGGATAAGTTAATTAGAGTTACCTCTGCTGCCAATGATAAGTTAATTAGAGTTACCTCTGCAGCCAAGGATAAGTTAATTAAAGTTACATAGCATTCTGCAGTGATATGCCATCCCATCTGGTTTGGGCTTAGTGGAACTATCATTTGTTTTTCTACAGGACAATGACCCAACACACCTCCAGGCTGTGTAAGGGCTATTTGACCAAGACGGAGAGTGATGTAGGGCTGCATCAGATGACTTGGCCTCCACAATCACCCGACCTCAACCCAATTGAGATGTTTTGGGATGAGTCGGACCGCAGAGTGAAGGAAAAGCAGCATGTGTGGGAACTCCTGCTCAGCATATATGGGAACTCCTTCAAGACTGTTGGAAAAACATTCCTCATGAAGCAGGTTGAGAGAATGCCAAGTGTTCAAAGCTGTCATCAAGGCAAAGGGTGATTACTTCGAAGAAGAAGAATTCTAAAATATATTTTGATTTGATTAACACTTTTTTGGTTACCACATGATTCCATATGTGTAATTTCATTGTTTTGATGTAGAATGCAGAAAATGGTAAAAAATAAATAAAAACCCTTGAATGAGTAGGTGTGTCCAAACTTTTGACTGGTACTGTATGTTGACTCACCAAGTTAGACAGGATGTAGTGGTATCCACGGGTGTTCTTCCCCAGAGAGACCACCTGTAGGAGAGATCAATACAAAGGTGAGCCAACCAGTGTTGACTGAGCTGTGTCATGGGGTGTAGGATGAAGTTTCCCCTATATGCTGATTTTGGGTCAGTTTAGCATTTCCCCCACTAATAGTTAAGGTTAGGTTTGGAGGAGGCTCGTATTAAATCTGTTGCTAGGGGAAACATCACCCCAGAGCTAGTCAATCATGATACAGGCTAGTCAATCATGATACGTGCTAGCCAATCATGATACAGGCTAGTCAATCATGATACGTGCTAGCCAATCATGATACGGGCTTGTCAATCATGATACAGGCCAGTCAGTCATGATACAGGTTAGTCAATCATGACACAGGTTAGTCAATCATGATACAGGCCAGTCAGTCATGATACAGGCCAGTCAGTCATGATACAGGCCAGTCAGTCATGATACAGGCCAGTCAGTCATGATACAGGCCAGTCAGTCATGATACAGGCTATTCAGTTATAATCTCTATATCACAAGCCATACATGCATTTGTGAATACAGCATGGTCATTATGAGGTCTGTTATTTCTGATGGAGAGCCCACCCACCCACAGACTGATACAGGCAGCCAGAGTTTCAGAGTCTGGATGGATGCAATGACGAGATTGACAAACACGTCTGAGTTTTCATCAGTATTCTGCAAACACTCGAGTCCATGGTAGAACTAGTGTGTCAGAACATGTTCTGAGTCCAGCCCCATTCGCTAAAACAAACAGTCAATGTAGCCACTAGATTTCTCCGGATCTGAGCCTGGTAACCTGAGGTCTTAAATAGCTTGTTCTTTACTTCTACTGACTCAAACTAACCTCTTGTGGTTTACATCTGGGTTTTTATTTTCTCTGCAGAAATAAGTGACAGAAAATGATATATGTTTTCAATTTAGAGAAGTGGATTCTTTGGTGACGCATGGTGTAGGCAGCCCACTTCCCAGCAGACATATGATGAGAGGGGGAACTAAGAGGTACTGCTGATCACCCATTTCCCACATCCCCAGGCATTCTTCCCTCAGACATTACTGAAGCTGTGTTGTTATTAAACACATTTTCATCCAATTTCAGAAAAAAAACACTCAATTATTTAATTCCTTTCAGTCCTTCTGATCTCTTGACAGAACTAGTCATGTCTACATATCGCAAAGACGGGGCCTCTAAAATGATCTCAACATTTCTGGCATGCAATGGGCTGACCACACCCATTATCACGCTCCCTGTCAACCCCTACCACGCCCCATGCCTGACCACACCTATTACCACGCCCCCTGCCATGCCCCCTTTTGATTCAGAACAATGCCTGGTATTTAGGTATTCAGAACCAGAAACAGCACAATAGGAGATGAACATACTACTGTGATTCTCATCATGTTTATTGCTAATATCTGTCAAAATCATCAAGTAGTGCAAGTCTGATTTAGGACACAACTCGTTTTGCCGATGTTCAAAATCCAACACAAAATGGTTGTGAGAAAAGAGGACCCTGGTCAGAAGTAGTGCACTACCCTATGGACCCTGGTCAGAAGTAGTGCACCCTATTCCCTATGGGTCCTGGTCAAAAGTAGTGCA